>NW_021680523.1:155409-215247 GCF_001412515.2 Diachasma alloeum | reverse complement strand
TTACTAGACTATCGCCGTATTAGAATTCGCCCAGCATGTGCTAGGGGAAATGGGGCCGACGTACAGGCCGTCCAACTGGGCGATTCTATAGGCTATGTCGGAATAGGCTAGGGACCAACGGCCAGGTGAAAGGACTGGTACCTCCGTGATCCCGTCGGGTTGATTGGTGGAGATAGAGTAATGGAATGACCTATCGTCGCCGAGATATCCAGACTAGGAGGCACGGCCCTAGTAAGATTCCGAGTTAGTCGAACGCGAGCGCTTGAACCGAGAGGTTGAAATAATCTCTCGAGGTGCTGGATGGTGGAATGGCTGAAGAAGCCAGGATAAGGAGTTGCGGACTCCACGTCGCCTCGGTGAATAACCGTTGGCGGCGAGCGTAGGGGGATGCTCCTGCATCCCCCACTAGTAAAAAAGGAGTTATTTCGGCACACGAGGTGACGACTTTGTTGTTTCCGGCGTCATCCGGCTCGGCGAAACAAATGCCGAGCACATGGGCCCGTGGGTCTGGAGTAGNCACACGAAGTGACGACTCTGTTGTTTCCGGCGTTATCCGGCTCGGCGAAACAAATGCCGAGCGCATGGGCCCGTGGGTCTGGAGTATAGATCGTCCTTCTGTCGACCCGACTATGTGCCGACATTCGAGTACCCGGAGACGGTGACGAGCGTTGACCAAAGCGGTAACTGGTGGCCGAGAGTGTGGGTAGTCGGGAAGTGGGTGACAGTGTTCCACTTTGGTCGGATCAGCCTCTCGGCGTTCCAGGCTCTGAGGAGTCCCGGCTGATTCGCATTTAGCTCTGAAAACTTCCCCGAGTCGAAATACTCGGGAGGAGAATGAACACTGGCAGAGTCGAAAGACTCTCCAGAAGGTCATGAATTTAATTCGTCGTGAGGAGTTATGCAGCAAGGTATAATACACGGCTTGCAAAGGCTCGTGAGGATGTGGTGGTAATACTCCTGGTAGACCTCGCTCACTCTACCGTATCACGCTGATGTTAGCTAGGCAACCCATTGTCCAGCCAAAAAGTCCTCTTAGTGGACGAATTTGCCTCAGAGGCCGGTTTTCATCGAACCTCCCGTGAAGGTTCGGCTGGCGCTCGACTATTGAGCGATAGAGACGGCATAAAAAGTAGTTTAGATTTTTCCTGGGTGAACAACCCGGGAAAATATCCTTACAACTGTTTAATTGCTAATCATCTCGAAAATAAAGACAGTCACGGAATTTTCTCTTGGGATATTTTTGTTGTAAATTAAATTTACCACAAAAAAGGTTTTTTGACAAAATCCAGTAAAATCCTTTGTTCAAAAGATAATTCACAATCAAACGATGATCTCAAAAATGGGAAGAGTGGCCTTCGATTTTCGTGAAATTTTGCTAAAAAAAAAATGTTTTGGCTATTATCTCGTAAACAAATGGGTTCACAGCATTTTGCCAAAAAAACTTTTTTGTAGAAAATCAAATTTTCTACAAAAAAAGTTTCATTGTGTAATAACGTAAACCCAATAGTTTATTAAATAATTATATAACAATGTTAATTACGTTTTTGTAATTATTTAATAAACTACTGAATTTAGCTTATTCCATTATAACACGTTTTTTGTAGGAAATTAGATTCCCTACAAAAAACATTTGATGGCAAAATGTTGTAAACCCATTTAGTTCCAAGATAATTGTAAAAAAGTATTTTTCAATAAAAAAAATCCACGAAAATCAGAGCCCGTCCCTTTCCCATTTTTGAGACAATTGTTTATTTGGACATTTGGCCATGGTCGTGGCTATGGGATGGACGTTGTGGATTGTCAAACGTCACGAGGGTCACTTGGTGGAAAGTCAAACTTCACAAGCGTCATTTGGGAAGGAAGTCAAACGTTATAAGGGTCACTTGTGAGTGGTCAAACATTAGGAGGGTGCCTTGAGGGAGAGACAAACGTAAGGAGGGTCACTTGAAGAAACAATCAAACCTCAAGAGGGTCACTTGGGGGAAAATAAAATTATTTTTAGAGTCTGAGGCTCACAAGGCTCACGAGAATTACAAGTGGAAAAAGCCAATGTAGGGACAATAGTGAAATTATGGATGTCTTATTTAACACCATGCGTATTGTGTAAGTAGCAACTTTGGAAATTGTTTCTGTTGTTATCAAGCTTCTAGGCTATATGAAATATTGCATCTCTTGAATTGTCAATAATTCAAATTTTCCCCGAAAACTATTATGATTTTTCCCTAGTGACTTTTGTGACGTTTGACCATCCGCAAGTGACCCTTGTGAAGTTTGACTCTTCCCTAAATGACCCTCGTAACGTTTGACTCTACCCCAAGTGATTTTCGTGACGTTTGACCGTCCCCCAAGTGTCTCTTGCGAGGTTTGATTCTCGCCTAAATGACCCTCGTGACGTTTGTTCAGCCGCCAATGACCCTTATGACTCTCCCCCAAGGCACCCTTCTAACGTTTGACCATCCGCAAATGACCCTCGTGACGTTTGGCCATCCGTAAGTGACCCTTGTGACGTTTGACTTTCCCCCAAGTGACCCTTGTGACGTTTGGCTCTTCCCCCAAGTGACCCTCGTGAGGTTTGACTCTTCCTTCAAGTGACCGTCATGACGTTTGACTCTTCCTTCAAGTGACCCTCGTAACGTTTCACTTTCCACCGAGGGATCTTTGTGAGATGTGACTCTCCCCCAAGTGATCCTTGTAACATTTGACTCTCCATCAAGTGACCCTCGTGACGTTTGACTTTCCCCCAAATGACTCTTGTGACGTTTGACTCTCCCCAAAGGGACTCTTGTGACGTTTGACCATCCGCAAGTGACCCTTGTGAAGTTTGACTCTTCCCTAAATGACCCTCGTAACGTTTGACTCTACCCCAAGTGATTTTCGTGACGTTTGACCGTCCCCCAAGTGTCTCTTGCGAGGTTTGATTCTCGCCTAAATGACCCTCGTGACGTTTGTTCAGCCGCCAATGACCCTTATGACTCTCCCCCAAGGCACCCTTCTAACGTTTGACCATCCGCAAATGACCCTCGTGACGTTTGGCCATCCGTAAGTGACCCTTGTGACGTTTGACTTTCCCCCAAGTGACCCTTGTGACGTTTGGCTCTTCCCCCAAGTGACCCTCGTGAGGTTTGACTCTTCCTTCAAGTGACCGTCATGACGTTTGACTCTTCCTTCAAGTGACCCTCGTAACGTTTCACTTTCCACCGAGGGATCTTTGTGAGATGTGACTCTCCCCCAAGTGATCCTTGTAACATTTGACTCTCCATCAAGTGATCCTCGTGACGTTTGACTTTCCCCCAAATGACTCTTGTGACGTTTGACTCTCCCCAAAGGGACTCTTGTGACGTTTGACCATGCGCAAGTGACCCTTGTGACGTTTGACTCTCCCCCCAAGTGACCCTCGTGACGTTTGACTTTCCCCCAAATGACTCTTGTGACGTTTGACTCTCCCCAAAGGGACTCTTGTGACGTTTGACCATGCGCAAGTGACCCTTGTGACGTTTGACTCTCCCCCCAAGTGACCCTCGTGACGTTTGACTTTCCCCCAAATGACTCTTGTGACGTTTGACTCTCCCCAAAGGGACTCTTGTGACGTTTGACCATGCGCAAGTGACCCTTGTGACGTTTGACTCTCCCCCCAAGTGACCCTCGTGACGTTTGACAATCCCCAACGTCCATCCCATAGCTACGACCATGGCCAAATTGTCAAATAAATAATTGTGTCAAAAATGGGAAAGGAACGGGCTCTGATTTTCGTGGATTTTTTTTTGTTGAAAAACCCTTTTTTACAATTATCTTGTAATTAAATGGGTTTACAACATTTTGCCATTAAATGTTTTTTTCTAGGGAATCTAATTTTCAACAAAAAACATCTGTTTGGTGAATGACTAGCTTTAGGGTGGATGTGGGATGAAAATGTGGAGGGAGATGTTGGGAAAATTACTGATGAGCCGGATTTAAAATATCACACTTTATTTTGTGGGATCGAACCACTTTGTCAAAGCTATTTACACGCTTTGGTAATTTAATTGTTGAATGTCTAATTATACTGATAATTGTCTTTCACTGTTAATTCGTTGAGTCACTGAATGTAAACTGAATTTAATCAACAGAGGTGATGTACTGAACAAAACGGTGATCTTACAAAGACCGGTGATGTACTTGATTACTAGTGAGCTAGGTGAGGTTCAAGAAGCTACTGTACTCGGTGAGGTGCGATATAAAACTTGTACAGGTGATTGGCCCGAGATAGACTTGTACGGTGAGAGGCTAAGCCTAAACTGATTCGCGCGTGTTTCGGTGACTTATGACTGATGACCCGAAGGGTCCCGGAGATTTTCGAAGTAGGCCGATGGTCGACCAGAATGTTCTGGAATTTTAGTTGCGTTTCAAACACCCCGGGGGCAATTCATCATCAGGGATGATGAATTAATTGTTGAGTTTTCTCTGCTGCTCTCTCGTTGATTTCCTTCTTCTTTTGAGTGATTTTTTGGTGCTGCTGATGTTCTTCGGAGAATTGTCTGCGTTGTGCCGTACTGGTGTTGTTGATGACGCCGGGGGCGTGGCTAATTCTTCAAGTTAGCCACTGAGAACTTCTAGGTGTCCTTGACGTCTTCCTGTTGAGTGCTGTCATCCTGGTGAATTCCCTGTCGAGTTGAGGGAGGCGTAAATTCCCCCAGTTGGCGAAAGCGCCGACTGTCGAGTCGAAGGAGGCGTAAATTCCGTCGATCATCGTCGAACTCGAGGCTGATGATTGCTAAGGGGAGAAACACAGGTTGAGAGAGGTATCACTTGCCAAAATAACGATAAATGGAACGTGATACTTATCTCTCAATCCTGGAGCCTTTGGGGTCCCCTAGCTGCTTGGTGATAACATCTTCTCCCAGGGCCTGTTCTGCGGTAGATAATATGAGGAAGAGGCTTCTGGAAATTCTGATGCCTTTTGTTGATTTCTGGAGATTTAACTGTGTCTCACAGTTGTTGATCATCTGTGGTGATAGCTCCGCCATTTGTATGCATTTGATTACATTAAATTTGCATGTTTCCTGGTCTCTGAATTTTGGTGAAGCTCCATCAGCTGCTCGTTGAAGGTTTCCTTACGGCCGTTGGAGAAACCCTCGGTGAACAAACTGTGCAATTACGTACCTCGTAGTGTACCATAATTGCTGTGTGTTGGCACCAACTACGTGAAGATTCTAGGATTTGACGAGGTGAACCGCCTTGGTTGTCAATCCTCCTGCTAATGTTGAATGGACCAGTCTTCTTTTATATGAATCGGCTGTTTAATATTTCTTAGAGCGCCGATCTCTGCTAAATCTGTTGATGATCTCTTTTAGCGATGTAGATGATGAGCTGACTGTTGATCTGAAGGTCGCGTCCCTTTTTTGGTGAAACTTGAACCTCCTCTTGGTGATGTTCTTCCTTCTGGTAAGCCCTTTGTCGACTGAGAGAGGCGTAAATTCCCCCAGTTGCCGCCGAGCTCATTGTTGTCGATTGCTAAGGAGAGTAACATAAGGTGAGAGACGTATCACTTGCCGATATAATAATAAATGGAAGATGATACTTAACTCTCAATCCTGTAGTTCCTGGATTCCCCTCCCTGCTGATGGTAATGTGCTTCTGTTGAAATTAGCACCAGAGTTGACTCCTCTCGTGTAAGCCTCGATAAATGTTGATAATTCTTTGTTCGTTGATGATCTGCTGGTGAATGGCTGCGTTGATGTGACGAACATTTGGATTGTTGAGTTCTTCCTGAGTGGTGATCGGCTTATTTATAACTGCCTCATTTGATTGACAGTCCCTCATCAGGTGTGACTTGCACAATTTAGTCAATGTTGATCTCTTGTTGTTGAGTTTCCTCGTTAGGGTCGTTGACCTGAGCGTCGTCTGCCATGGTGATAATCTGCGCTAAGTTGTTGATATTGTGAGTTATCGGCTGTTGAGACGCTAGTGATAGCCGATGAGTTACTGACTGCCGAATGTTCGGTGAGTCGCCTATTGCGTGGCGCACGTGGGCCAAACGTTGATGGGCTTCAGCGACACTCGACACTCACGAACGCTCCCGATTTCGACACTGAATTTCACTGGTTTGTCCTTTGTTACCCCGTCGCCCTTGCGGGTGTAAACAAAGCGAATGTTCTAGAACCCTGCCCGTTGAGTTGCCCGTGTGAACCCCGAAAGTTTATTCGACACGAGGCGTCCTTATGATTTTTCCACAACACTTTTCACACGTTTTCACCCACTATCCGGCTCGAAGGACCACTGTTTGGTGAATGACTAGCTTTAGGGTGGATGTGGGATGAAAATGTGGAGGAAGATGGGAAAATTACTGATGAGCCGGATTTAAAATATCACACTTTATTTTGTGGGATCGAACCACTTTGTCAAAACTATGGTAGTGAGCTAGGTGAGGTTCAAGAAGCTACTGTACTCGGTGAGGTGCGATATAAAACTTGTACAGGTGATTTGCCCGAGATAGACTTGTACGGTGAAAGGCTAAGCCTAAACTGATTCGCGCGTGTTTCGGTGACTTATGACTGATGACCCGAAGGGTCCCGGAGATTTTCGAAGTAGGCCGATGGTCGACCAGAATGTTCTGGAATTTTAGTTGCGTTTCAAACAACATCTTATAATGAAATAACCTAAATTCAGTAGTTAATTAAATAATTACAAAAATGTAATTAACATTGTTGTGTAATTATTTAATAAACTATTGGGTTTACGTTATTACACCATGGAACTTTTTTTTGTAGAAAATTTGATTTTCTACAAAAAAGTTCTGTTTGGTAAGGAACTAGATTTAGGGCGGATTGGGAGGTTAGAGGATCGTCGGTGTGAAATAATGGTTGAGAGTCTTGACCTAGTATAATCGTTATTTTATTCTCGGGGTCGAACCACGCCTTGTCAAATTTACAATACACCTTGTTACTTGTTGATCGTACTGAATTAAATTAATTGTCTATAGTTTTAGCACTGTGAGTCACTGGTTGAATGGTCAATAAATAACGTGATTTTCTTTTACTGAATTTCTATCGCCGAGTTAATAGACGCGAATGTACTGTGGTCTAAACTCTACAGAGTTACATTCCATTCAAAACGTGCTATACGACAGACCGTGATGTACTGACTCGCGTTGATTTACGGTGACTCTACTAGACCTGAGCGTTGACCCGGAAAAGGCCGATGATTTTCGTAATTGGCCGAGCTGATCGACCTTGGTCTTGGAGAGGTTGAGTTACGTTTAAAACAGTTTTTTTTTTGCAAAATGCTGTAAACCCATTTGTTTACGAGATAATTGCAAAAATATTTTTTTTCAGCAAAATTCCACCAAAATAAAAAAATCAGAGCTCTGGGGATTCCGTAAACAATTAATAATTATTAATTGTTTACTCAAAGCGAGAGAGGAAAGAATCTGTTTTTTTCTCTTGCGTAATCCCCTCCAAAAACGTAATAAGAGCGACAGAGAAGTATCGTTCCTTCTCTTTCTCGCTCACGAGTGGAAGGGGAACTCTATCCCGCCTCCTGCTCAGTGGAAGGGGCATCACGCACACTGATGCACACAGCCACACGGACGTACAGCTTCTGAACGCTGTAGTGCCATTGGCTGACCTTCTCACCCTAATAACTCCTCAGGGGTGCTTCTGATCAAAAAATGGAAAAGGACTTTTCTGTTCAGAATCACCCCGCGAACCTGCCGGTTTCGGATCGGCATGTACTTCAAGGACACCCTGTATAAAACTGTAATTGTAGTAGGAAAAAATATGAATAAAAAAAATGAAAAAAAATGCACTCCACGCATTATACATGGCATAAAAACACATCAGTTTACTGACGAATCATTTGTTTAAACAATGAAGTAATTCAGCATGCTCCTTTTGCCGATTTTGATTGATATATTCGATGTATCCACCGAATGACACAACATCATTTACAACCACATGTCCTATTACGCATTCTATAAATACAATTGCTGGAAAAATAAAATCTATATTACGAATTCCACATTGTATAATTCAATGGATGGAATAATATGGAAATCTTCCAAAACTATGATTAAAATCATAACTAACCGTTAAACCTAACGTGAGTGATATAGTCGCCGTATAGCAAAATAATTAGAACAAAGTGATGTATTTCCAGTCTATACGCCCCTTTACCTTTTTTAGTCTCTTGATTGATATTCTAGTGCACTTGGAGGATGAATAATTGCAAAGAGAGGTAACTCTGTCGGGAGAGAAATGTGTACTTTGCGCCCGCCGGAAGGAAAATAATTTTCCGAATATCTCTCGATCCGTAAATTATTTGGATATTTCCCTCAATGAAAGACGTAAAAAATGAAAATAGAAGGGAATAGTCCTATGAATAATAGAATGTTAAAAGAGTTGAAACAATACAAATTTACGTTTTCATGCCGAGTCTGCCCTTAGCGCCTCTTGCCAATATGAATAAAAATACCTAAAAAATTTTTCGAATAAGATCAAATTAAATGAGTTTGTTTTATCGGTGTGCCCTAAGATTTGTTTCATCTCTAGGATGTGTTTCGTATTTATCATGAATTCATAATGATTTGAAAAGTAAGGGGAGACTACTATGAGTTTTAAAAGTCATGGGCTATTTGGAATGAGATTTCTCATACATTGAAGATCGATTATCCTATCGTAAAAAAGAGAGCACTGTAATGGCGGCCTCCACAAATGCGCATTGCGCATGCTCATGGCACAGTGACGCGAAGTGCTATGGCGCACCGGAGAGTTTTTGGCGAGTCCACAAGAGACGTTTCATTGCGACGCGACGGGGCTATTTAGAACAGCGCGCGAGAATTATAAAGCGGAGTTATAACTTGAATTTAGAAATCACCAATTCCTCAACTGAATTAGCTAGAAAAAGCTCGAAAAAAAGGAATGGATAATTACCGTTTTTCGAAAGAAATTCCGAAAATATTTGCAATTTTCAAGATTCCCTTCTTAAGAATGAATAATGGAATGGTTCTCACTTCTAACAATACAATTATTTTGACATTAAATTTATTTTTGTAAAATTCTGGGAATAGAGAAAATCTGTTACAATTTAGGAAAAATTATTCTTGGAATGAAAAATTCATTATCATTGAATGATTCATAAAAACGGGCTCATGGTCTCCGAAAATCTCGATTTTTCAATCATCTTATTAATTTACACCAAAAAGACGTTTTCCTATTATTTTTCTATATTTTTTAGATGGTTCCCCATAATTATGAGCAAAGAGTAATTATACTAATGGAGATAATGGAAAAAAGAATTAAAATTTCAGGGATCATTAAGTACTCATTTTTAGGAGAGTGTTTTAATTAATTAAAAAGTAAAAGTAAATTCTAGCAATATGAAAATCAAAACTTTCAGGTTACTGGAATTATTATGCAATATATGAATATCCTATATCTAAGTACTCTGCATTTCTTATTAATGAAGCAATTAGAATTTTCCAATCAATTTAAGTCAGAAGAAAATAGAATCATTTAACTTTCATAATGTTGCGTTTATTGAGGTTTCCTCCAAACCAAGCTGATTAGAATCAATGGATAGAGTTATGAAATTACCTTACAATTTTTGTGTTAAGTATAGGAGAATCTGAATGCAACGCAGTGAAAAATATTAATAATACCCAAATTAAAAAATTCTATTACGAATAAAAAATAGCGATTAAAGACTCCATAATGGTAGAGAGCAAGAATTATTATATTCATATCATATCATCTGAATCATTAAGATAAATTTCACAATTTTCATGAAGATTCACGAAAAAGGATGGAGCAGAAGCCAAACTGTCATTTTCATTTTCAATTTTTAATATGCTGCTTCAAACATGAAGTGATGCATTACCGAGTGATCTAATGAAAAATGATAAAAGTGTTAGCACGTACTTCTTCCAGAAGATGAGTAAACATTGAACACCAGCAATTTACTCTCTAAATTATGTTTGAAAAGTTGAATCGTAACAAAGATTAAAATCTCATTCAGCGAGCATGCTAATTAGCACATGCACAAGCAATTCATTGTAATATAAAAATTTAGGAGCTAATAAATTAGGACATTTTTTTCATCAGTTGCATTGTTTTTGCAGTGAGGATGATTATGAACAATGAATTGAAAATAGAAATGTGCAATGTGACAGAAAAAGGGGCATAAGGAAACGACTATCAACATAAATATGAGAATGGAACCCTTCAGCTTGACTGAGATAATTCAAAAACGAAACTGTTAAGACGGAACCCTTAATATGAAAATTTGGAAGTTTGTCTAATTTCTGATATAAGCACTCATTGAGAGAAGATTTTTGAACATTAATAACTATTATTTTGAGAAGATGAATAAGGGATGAATTAGAGAAACTTCAAAGAAGTTGGCAGGTTCTTTAAAAAATCGGAGAATCTTCGGTTTCTATCTGAATGTAACATGATTCGCGGTTTTTCCAATTTAAAGCAATTACGAGGTTTTCGCCTAAAAAAATTGAATTCTCCACAAGTTTTCGAGATTTTGAGAAAATTTTCGGTATCTCTCAAACGGTAAATTATTTGTGAATCAATAAGGGAAGAACAATTGATAGACAAAGGGGGAATTNTAGAGAGCAAGAATTATTATATTCATATCATATCATCTGAATCATTAAGATAAATTTCACAATTTTCATGAAGATTCACGAAAAAGGATGGAGCAGAAGCCAAACTGTCATTTTCATTTTCAATTTTTAATATGCTGCTTCAAACATGAAGTGATGCATTACCGAGTGATCTAATGAAAAATGATAAAAGTGTTAGCACGTACTTCTTCCAGAAGATGAGTAAACATTGAACACCAGCAATTTACTCTCTAAATTATGTTTGAAAAGTTGAATCGTAACAAAGATTAAAATCTCATTCAGCGAGCATGCTAATTAGCACATGCACAAGCAATTCATTGTAATATAAAAATTTAGGAGCTAATAAATTAGGACATTTTTTTCATCAGTTGCATTGTTTTTGCAGTGAGGATGATTATGAACAATGAATTGAAAATAGAAATGTGCAATGTGACAGAAAAAGGGGCATAAGGAAACGACTATCAACATAAATATGAGAATGGAACCCTTCAGCTTGACTGAGATAATTCAAAAACGAAACTGTTAAGACGGAACCCTTAATATGAAAATTTGGAAGTTTGTCTAATTTCTGATATAAGCACTCATTGAGAGAAGATTTTTGAACATTAATAACTATTATTTTGAGAAGATGAATAAGGGATGAATTAGAGAAACTTCAAAGAAGTTGGCAGGTTCTTTAAAAAATCGGAGAATCTTCGGTTTCTATCTGAATGTAACATGATTCGCGGTTTTTCCAATTTAAAGCAATTACGAGGTTTTCGCCTAAAAAAATTGAATTCTCCACAAGTTTTCGAGATTTTGAGAAAATTTTCGGTATCTCTCAAACGGTAAATTATTTGTGAATCAATAAGGGAAGAACAATTGATAGACAAAGGGGGAATTTTTCGAATAAAACTAATATGGAGGAGTCATGTAATCCTAACCATGGCACTCCGATTGATTAATATAAGCATTAGGAACACAATTTGAAAAATTCGATCAATTCCTTGAATTTTCTCAACAATTCCACAAAAATTTTTAAGTTTAGACAAAAATTAAGGATTTCGTGGGATATTTCACAAAATTTCAGAGCATTCATCGAAGTTTTAAGTTTATGCCATCGTCAAATAATAAAATTGTGAAGAAAATCGTGAATGCGAGGAGTAGGTACTCCGAATTTAAAAAAATTATTGAATGGTTTCATAAAGGTGTAAAGAGGAATGAAGGGAAAGAAGGCTAAAAAATTCTGGGTTGTGGGTATTATTATTTTGTACTCTGAATAGAATTTTGATAATATCCATAGTTACAACCTCATTCAGTGAGCACAGGAATTTAGAAGTAGTGAATCGCTTATTGAAATATTGGAATCGAAGAAATGATGAACTGAGAAGAATTTCTTACATATTAATCTTAATACTCAGTATAATAAGAAAATGATGAATCATTAATTTTTGGAAGAAACACAAAGAATGTAAAAAATTCACAAGTCTCTGTATTTCTTGATACAGGTGTACTTTTACGTGGATACGTCTACGGTTTTTGTTTTTCTCTCATGAACTTCATAGTTTTTTCTCATACATATTTATTTGAATAAGCATATATGTACAGTTACATGTTTTACATAGATTTCAATGTTTTAACGTCAGTTTATTGAATATTGGCCGATGAAACAAAGAATATGATGTGATTCCGCTAAGGCTTACACTCAATTTCACAAGATGATACCTCATTACGAAAACATAGACGTGTCCAAGATGAGAAAAGAAATAATGACAGTGCATCAACATCGCAGCCCCGGCGGCGTTATTCAATAGATAACAAAGAAATTTGCGATACGATTTTAGAGAAAATAGAGAATGGAAACACAGAAGAATCTACTGGAATTGATTTTCATCGGATCTCACCATTTGGGAAATAAAATACACATCTTTAATTTGAGAAAACAACAAGATTTCAATTTCTTGCTATCCCAACTGAATTTGAATATAAATTGGTGAAATGAATCGATGAAATCATCAGAATCTATTACGTAAAGTTTTGAAAAATTCATCAGTTTGAGAGTGATTCTAACGTCCATGGCACCCTTCATTCCACATTACATTCGTATTCAAATGAACAAAGCGCATTTCCATGATCATTTTCATGAACAACACCATCAACGTCGCTATGGTTTTTGTTTTTCTCTCATGAACTTCATAGTTTGTTCTCATACATATTTATTTGAATAAGCATATATCTACAGTTACATGTTTTACATATATTTTAATGGCCGCAAGCGGCCGCGACGGCGCTAGTATATGTATAACAAGCAGGGGTTCAAGCCTTTTCGGCAGAAGCCATCTGACCGTTTCTTCATGTGCTGCAACTATTTTTCTTTTTTTTATTTCTAGGGCCGTCCACGAGGCGAGACGAGATTTCAGAAGGTCTCGTCTCGGTCTCGTTAAAATGAAAAATTCTGGATATTGTCTCAGTCTCGCAGCAGCATGGTTTCAATTCGGTCTCGTCTCAGTCTCGCCTGACTCTCATAAATTGAAGCTTAGTCTCGTCTCGTCTCGTTGGTCTCGTTCAATTAAGAGAAAATGTTCCATGCGACGTTTGACTTTGCACGATGTATGTGACCCTCACGACATTTGACCCTCGCGAGGTACAACCCTCGCAGGTATGACTCTTGAATCGTTTGACCCATGTAAGATTCGCCTTTAAGATTTTCTGTGGTAAATTCCCGTTCTCTAACTGGCGATTTTTCTTCTTACATTAGTCGACTTTCCCTACCTGGCAACCCTGCCCTTAAAACCCACAGATTGCAATCAACGAAAATACTAAAAATTTCTTAATCTCGCCGAGGGTCTCGCGGAGACTCTTGTTTCCATGAGTATCGTCTCGGTATCGCCTCGAAAATTCTGGACGTGGTATCGTCTCGATATCGGT
This sequence comes from Diachasma alloeum, assembly GCF_001412515.2. Taxonomy (NCBI): domain Eukaryota; kingdom Metazoa; phylum Arthropoda; class Insecta; order Hymenoptera; family Braconidae; genus Diachasma; species Diachasma alloeum. The sequence goes on along the minus strand of NW_021680523.1, from coordinate 201,731 downwards.
TCATAAAACTGAGGTGATACGAGATGCGACTAGTCTCGGCAGTCGTGAGCAGCCCTACTCATTTCTACCAATTCCATTGGTAATGAGCTTCCGAATGGAACTGAAGCAATTTTATAAAAAAAAAAAACAGGAGTTTATCAATGAGAAAATTGACGCCCATCGTAACATCTGGCCCTTGCACCTCCTGAACCATGAAAACCTATCAACCTCAGAACATTCGATATTTGAGGTGTATGACCCTCAATACATTCACCTCTTCAGAAGTGGAACGTGAAGTTGATTTATCAATATCTTTTGAACGGACCCGCGCAGTACCGGAAAGAACCATACATTTCGTGTTGCTAAAGAAGAAAACCTGCATGGTGAATAGCGCGAGCATAATTGAGGATTATGAAAAAGACAATTTACTCTCATGCCAAGATCGGCGATTGTCGAAAATTTGTGGATAACAAATCAGGAATTTATTGAATCGAAATGAGAAAGGAATGTATAGAGTATGTTCGGCAACATTTTTGATGAAATTTTTGATGAAAATTAACTCCATAAACGAGAGGTTTGAATATGCATCTGACATGGAATTCAGTTACGTATTGTTTATGTATTGAAAAAAAATATTGAAAATAACTTGAAAGAAAAAATCAAGTCGCATTGCGTTAACAACTATATCTATTTCATGGAGAAATTTTTATAGTTGCGATATCTACAATAGTACGAAAGTTGATGAATTTTTCTTAATCACGGAAATGGTCAACTTATACACGCCGGCCGGTAGGACAAGATCTCAGATCTATATGTGACATAAACGCCGTACTTGAGGAGTTAAATCATATAGATTCGAAAATCATTGATACAATGACGGTGTTTCATTTTCTATATCAAAATGTATTGAAGAGATCAGCTCATAATTTTATACACTAGTGTAATTCAATAGTATTAAATATTACCCAAAATTTTGAATACTTTTTCCAACTTCTACGTGTATTGTGGAACGTCAAATCAACTCTGAGATAAACGAGTGGGAAATTGCTGCTGTATTGTATATATTAGGTCAGCTCAGTTCTGGTGTCACACTTTTTATTTTTTATATCTTAACAAGCGATAACCGACATACAGTGATACTTTCATAATATTAGTCAGTAATCTCCTCCATTACTGACGACGCGCTCCCAGACTGCTGGCAATTCTCGAACACCATATAGAGTCCCATTTTCATTCAAAATGGAAATAATCCTATGCAACTCAATATCTAACTCCTCTTTGCTGTTGTAACGAGTGCCTGATAATTCCCTCTTCAGGTGATCAAAATAATTGAAATCACACGGATTCATATCGGGAGATTATGGTGGGTGGAAAAGTTCTACCCAACCTTCATTGTCAATTAACTGCCGAACGATGCGTGCGTCATGTGGTCTGGCATTATCGTGTAAAATAAGGGCACTTGTTATGTGATGTGCTTGTGCCCATTTGGGAATATTGCCCTCCAAAAACGCCTTATAGTGTTCAGATGTCATAGTTGTATTTTCTGCATAAGTCGTCGAAAAAGCGATTCCTCTTATATCCATTGCTACTATTAGCAGTGTGTTCCGTTCGTGAAGTTCTGCACGTTGTAATCTTGGCCTTGACGTATCTGGTTCCACTCAAGATCGTGATTGACGTTTTTGAAGAGGGGTATAAAATTCGACTTGACTCTCATCTATGCACAGGAGCCTAGAAAGTATATTTTTCTTATGACGATATCACGCCAAGTTGCTACGTGCAGCTTCATATCGAAATTCTTTTTGATTGTCAGTTAAACTATGAGGTACGCATGGTGCGAATTTATTGACCAGACGTAAATCTTCGGTTAGTACTCTATGCACAGTCGAATGAGGAATACCAAGGTGGGTGGAAAGATCGTTGACACTCACTCTAGATGACTGACGGAGAGCTTCTGCGATTCTATCTCTCCCTTCTAATATAATTAATGATATTGGTCGAGGGACCCGCGCCTCATCTTGAGCGGACGTTCGACCTCGTTTATAGGCATTGAGCCAGCGTTGTATTGTTCGTTCATTTAATGCATTGCGGCCAACACATTTCACTAATAATCCGTGCGCAACTCCTCCAGAGTAATCTAATAGGGCACAAAATTTCAGGAATATTCGTTGTTCCACTACATTCACAGATTTTTTCAATTCCTCCATCGTAAATAATGCAACATAATTAAAACAAAAAGTATATGACACTGCTATACTGAATGAGTAATACTGTCATGTTACTATTTTTTTCGTCAGATGGCGCAATACCATGCCAGCTGGAAAGAAAAAGGTGACACCAGAAGAGAGATGACCTAATAGTTTTACACAAAAACGTGAACATCTCGAAAACTACTCATTCAATTTCGCCCAGCTGAAATCTCAACCTGCAATATAATGAGCGCTAGAATTCTACCGAATTTCAATTTCTTATCTCAGTTTTTTTGGGAGTTATCGTATTCACGTCCATTTCACCTCAAAAATGAAAAATGTTAATTACCGGACGACTGGCCCTCGTTGGCTGAGGATATTATGGTCGAATTCGATAGATATTATCACGAGGAATATTTTGACGTTAAAGAAAATTCATTTGATGTAGTAGTTTTTGAGATATTAAGGAAAGGATTTTTTTTTTCAAAATCGCTGTATCTCAAAAACTACTGAGCCGATTGGGCCGAAATTCCGCCCAGATGTACTCCAAAATAATATCAATTATAAGCCAAAATTTCAGATTTGTACCTATTACTTTAGCAGTTTTTTTGTCGCGATTTATGAAAAATTTCTCAAAATTTACACCTAACATACGGACGTACACACAGACGACCTCGAAAAACTTCGGATATCGACGTTTTATGACATTCTAAGTCATTCGCAAGCAAAATTAGAGAATCGAAAAATCGACGGATTATCAAGCTTCCATTCGGAAGCAAAAAGAAGTAAAATCGACGCTAAAAATCTGAAATTTTGTGAAATATTGGTATTGTTTGGGAGCACATCTGGGCGAAATTTCAGCTGAATCGGTCAAGTAGTTTTTGAGATACAGTAATTTCTCGAAAATCTTTTTTGCTCAATATCTCAAAAAGTACGCGACTAAATTGAATTTTTTAAGGTCAAAATATTCCTTATGATAATATCTATCAAATCAAGTCATAATATTTCTACCTAACCAGAAATAACTTGGTAGTAATCGGCATTTTTCATTTTTGTCATAAAATCGGTGTAGACACGAAACGAACGCTCGAAAAAACTAAGATAGAAAGCTGAAATGTGGTACGATTGTAACTCTTATGGCACTACAGACTGGTATTGTGAAGGGGTGAAATTGGACGAGTGGTGTAGAAAATATTCGCGTTTTCTATTTTTTTTTCATCTCAGAATTGATTCAACGTTCCACAATATACGTATAAGGCGGAAATAGAATTCAAAATTTTGGGTAATAGTTAATACCATTTCAATGTGTGCCCTCAGCACACTAGTGTATAAAATTTGGACTGATCGATTCAATACACTTTTGCATAGAGCAATTAATCTGAGACTAGTTTTTGTCAAAAAAATGAAACATCGTCATTCGATCAATGATTTTCGAATCTGTATAACTTAAGATGTTATCTACCATAAAATTATGTTCTTGTTCGCTTCAGATTATAGCAGTGTTTGATACTGCGACAAACACAAATGTGTAGAGGGTCATAGATTTTGAGGGTCGAATATTGGAACGATCAGGGATTTTTACATTTCAGGACCCTTAAGATGTTCTAAGAGTGAATTTTTTTGTTCATAATTCTCAATCATGCTCCTGCTATCCACCATGCAGGTGGATAGGGATTGATAACATTGAAAAACATTCGGGAAACATGAGACGATTGAAACATTGATAAGCAAACACACAAAGCATTAAAAATAAAATATCCAATAGTTGAACAGGTGCGATTATAGATATACTATCTCTTGATATGAACAATAATAAATTAGGCTATAGTTTAAATGCCATTATGGGAAAATTGAACAGTACAAAAGAGGGTCACTAGAGAAAAATAATTTTAGAAATAACAAATAACTTGCCATTCAAACAAATGAAAAGAACGATAAAAATAATAACGGAAATCAGTGTAGAAAAAAATATAAGAAATTTTCCAAGAAGGATTTGTAGGGTTATTTATCATAGAACCATTGCGACAGAGCCATTCGGAAGCTTATTAACAACGAAATTGATAGAGAGAGAAAGAATAAAAAAAAAACAAATAAAATAACGATCTGTCGCTTCTGTCAAATAGGCTCGCAACCCTGCTTGTTTTTTTAGTTATCATGAGACAACCGTGTTTGGTCAATCATTTGGGGATTATCTTCGCAATTTACATCTCATTTAGGAAAGATTAATAACAACGAATCTCAAAATGAATTTCAAAAAATGTCTCCTTTTTCAGAAAGAGATTCTCTTTGTGGAACACATTATTTCAGTGAAAAGTATCAATTGTGATTCGGATAAATCAAGAACCATTTCGGAATGGCCTATACCTTAAAATAAACCAGAGACTAGAAATTTTATTGCTTTATGCTCGTATTACCGTAACTATATTCTAAATTTGGCAATGATAGCAAAACTTTTTCATAAAACATCACACAAAAAAATTCGATTTCATTGACAAACAGTGTGTCGACTCGTTAAATAAACTCAAATCTCTCCTCATTTCTCCTCCGCCTCTTTGTCGATCAATCCGATTGAAACATCAGCGTTAACATTCAAAATCCCGTCATTTTTGCATTTTATAAAATTGCATTTTGTTTGACGCCACATGGTGGAATGTCGACGTTTAAATATCCTAGAAGTGAAAATTTTATTCTTAAATATCACTTGTGACATTTGAAATTTAAATGCTCATTTTAATGTGGAACTTGAAACCACATGAATAAATTCAGGATCCGGTAAAAATTAATGTTAAATTGAGAATCTTGGAGGAATAGAAGAAATTCTCTGCTCGAATATTTGGGAATTCGATAAATGACGAGAATAATTTCTTCAAAAGTTTGAATAATAATTCTGGGGTTTATTAGCTAATTAGGGGTAATTTTGGGGTCATTGTCGTAAACCGTATTCGCAATACGAATTTTTCCGGCGACCAGAAGGAATGGACCGGTATGGACCAAAAGGAATCTCCGAACATAGAGAGCATTTTGGGGCAGAAAAATTGCAAAATTGAGAATAAATTTTTTAAACCCGGAAAAATTTAATAATTAAGGAACACGTCGACCCTGTGCTCTAATTTTTATTCTCTGGATGCTGAGCAACGAGCAACACAAAATTATCACGGGGGAAAATAAATTCTAGACGTATTATTCAAAAGCTTCGTTATAATGTACACAAAGGTCTGAAGGTAATTAATAGAACCGAGTGTAGCACTGATTGAAGGTAATGAACCGAATATAAAGAGGCGTACGAATTTAGATTTAAAGAGCGGACAAAAGGTGTAAGGTGTTATTCACCTGGGGAAAATCCAAACTACTCTTTTGCCTTCTCTATCGCTCATATGTTGGGCGCCAGCCAAATCTTTACGGAAGGTTCGATGAAAACCGACCTCTGAGGCAATCTCGTTTACCCAGATGACTTTTGTGGCTGGACAATGGATCACCCAGCTAACATCAGCGTGACACGATAGAATGGGCGAATCCCACCAGGAGTATTTCCATCACATCGTCACGAGCCTCTATTTCAGGCCATGTATTAGGCCTTGAAGCCTAATTATCCTGGTGAATTTCATCTAAATTAGTTCTGGAGGGTCTCTCGAGTTTTCCAACATGCTTCCTCCCGAGTATCTCTACTCGGGAGAGTTTCAGAGTTATTTGCGAATCAGCCGGGACTCTTCAGAGCCTGGAACTTCGAGAGGCTGATCCGACCAAAGTGGAACTACGTTACCCACCTTACGACCACCCATACTCTCGACCACCAGTTAGAATGGTTAGAGTGAGGGAAAGAGTAGGGAGCGACATCTAACGCCAGCTGAAGAAGCTGAGCGTATGAGAGTGATGAGAGTGACATCGAGCGGCGGATAAAGTGAACCGCGCGTGAGGTGAACAGACCAATCAAATAATGCCAAGAGGCGTGGTTTGGTTGAAACCATGCTTCTGAACATTATAGAGAGGCTGTCGATACCCTGTCGCCTTATCTGGAAACCCGCCCAGCTATGTTTGGGGAAAAAGGGCGAACGTATCGGCGTTCCAACTGGGCGATTCTAGAGGCGCTATCGAGTTACACTAGGGACTAACGGCTAGGTGAGAGGACTAGCGCCCCGTCGATTGCCGTCGAACTGATTGGTGGTGGTGGGGTTACGGATGACCCACCGCCGCTGAAATGTTCAGACTAGAGGGAGAAGGCCCTAGGAGAATTCGAGACAGTCGGTGACAGACGCTGGAGTCGAGCGGATGAATTTTCCGGTAACTCGGCACAGGCGTGAGTGACAATAATTCGCATGGATTATGTGGGTTCGTTGAGAGGACGAAAGTCCGAAACAGCGAGAGAATGGGACGCTTCTGCGTCCCAGATATAATGACTGGATTACTTTGAGAACGTAGGATGTTTTAATTCCATGTTCTCAGGGATCCAACACTTCGGACGAAAGAAGTGGTGTTGGCGTAGATCCGTGGGCCGGGAGTTAGGCTGACTCCTGGAGGCCCGATCGCACGTGCCTCCACGACGAGTAATCTGGGTGTTGGCCCGCGATGATAGTGCTTTTACCGAGCATTGAGGATAAGTTGGAGTGGGCACAGGTGGTTGAGAAAGAGTTTCCGGGTACCTGTGTCGCATGTGCCTCTCAATGTTCCGGCGCTCCGAGGAGTGAGAAGGATTCGCAGATAATCGTCGACTTCTCCAGAATTGAGCCACTCTGGAGAGAAAGGAAACACGTCAAAGGAATGGAAACATCCTCGGAGAAAGACACATGGAGAAATGTCTCCTGGAAGATACGCTTTATTGAGATCTCTCGGCGGAAAAGACGAAGATCGAACGAGTGAATTACTCTTAATTTGGTGGGCATCGCCCACTCTGCCGTATTACGCTGATGCTGACTCAGCATAGTTAGTCCCGCCACGAGAAGTCCTCAGGGTAGACGAGTTATCCTCTGAGGCCGGTTTACCGTTGGATTGTCCGTGGAAATCCAGCTGGCGCCCAGCAATTGAGCGATAGAGAAGATGCCAAACTCGTTTGGGATATTTGCTGGTGAAGCACCGACAAAAATCGCTTACAGCCTTCAGCCTTTCATTGGTCTATGGCTCTTCTTATCTACTCCCGGCCCTTTCCGCCGCCTCTAGAAATCTTTTCCTGTCTCTCTTATACTAAATTTAAGAGTGCAAATTTCTATTTGAGGGAATTTCAACCCGTAACGAGAAAATCTCGTGACAAAGGTTATAGAAACTGAACGGACAGATATACGATGTGTAGATGATCATATCCGGGATGGTAAGACGACTCAGCGGAAGAAGTGAAAAGTGCGACGTGGTGTGCGTGAGGGGTGGGGTGAAGAATTCGTGAGCTGTCCGAAATCTGCTGCCCTCGAATAGTCCACTGAGAAAGGGCGTCCGTTTGAATTCGTCTTCAATGGATTTACAACATTCTCCCCCACGATCAGCAATTGCCAAGTGAATGATCAAATTCTGTCAATGAGGAGCGGTAACAAAAACCAATATAAGAAATGTTCAAACAGGAACAGGTAATGTTCACCCGATGCGCTGAGGTGTTGACGAGCCTCCCGTGGTTGCTGGCCAGGTACGAGGACACCCAAATTCTTGGGGGTCCTGAATCCCGTCCAGATTCAAGTATCCCCGCCTTCCCTCCAGATTCTCCAGTGGATCAGGATCGTAAATCCTTCTCAGTCGGAGATAGCTGGAGACGAAAAGCCGAAAGGGAAAAGTCGTGAGCAGTGATTGAGATCCAATGATATTATGATAGAGTTATTGAACCGGTGAACCAGTGATGCCGTTTTCCTGAGCAGCTCCGAGGCCATGTTGTTGTTGATAGAGGAGAAGTGACCCGGTGATAGGGTGGGCTCAGGCTGCCACGCATCTACCAGAACCCTCAACCCTCCTGGACCATGAGATTCATGTACTAAGTTCATTCTGGCTATCACGCGCCACCTGGGAGCCAACCTTGTTGAGCTAATGAAACCCTTGATCCAGGCACCTGATGAGCTGAGGTAACAATGAAAACCCTAGAGAACGACGAAGTGCAAGATTGGTGAAGAGCTGCTTGGCGACCTGAAGCTGATCCTGATGACGAAGTATAGCGTTGTCTCGACGGAGCCGCACCGGAAAATGAGATGAAGAAGCCTGGCCCTGATTTATGTAGTGAACTGTAGTTGAGCTGACCTAACCAAGAGCTGAAGCCTGAGAACAGCGCCGCAGAAATGAACTGGGAGGGCTCGCGTTAACTTTGCACAGCCGTGAGCTTACCTAAGCTCAGAGCTGGAACCCGAGAACAGCGTCGCTGAAAAGAACTGACCTAAGCCCAGAGCCGAAACCTGCAAATAGCGCCGTTGAACTAACCTGGCCAGCTCGCGTTGACGTTGCAGAGACGTGAGCTGACCTAACCAAGAGCTAAAGCTTGAGAACCGCGTGGGTGGGTGGTGAACTGTGGTGAGTCTATCCTGGGCTGAGGAGCTGGAGTTACGCTGGCCTTGAGGGTGCATTGGGTTTGAGGCAACAGAACTCCCGAATGAGCTAATATTACTCATTTGAGCATCCTGAGTTGTAGCAGCCGATCAGGATGCGACGTCTCCGGACGGAGGAGCCGTTGCTGCAGAGTTGTCAGGTGAGTCCGAGATGAGCCTGAAGTTCATAAACCTTCATCACCAAAATATAAGCTTGACGCATACAGGCCGGGATGCTTTCGAGGGCAGATATGAATGACTGCTTCATTCCCCTAAAGAGCCAATGATGAAGACAATTAACTTCACTTTAAATCCTCGGTTTGCTTGACGTGGCTCAAACAGGAGTGGTTGATATTTGAGCCATGTCTCTTCTTTCACCGTGATATTGCTCTCAGCAGGAGCCGAGAACTGAATGACATAGATGATTTTGTCATCAAAATCGAAGAGAACGACGTCAGGGTTCGTTGCAATGATTGGCCTGACTGTCGCGAACGAGAAGTTCCAGTAAATCTTATACCTCTCATTCATGACGCCGGACTCAATATCTCCCGGAGTATATGGCAGCAGTGGTGTTCTGTCTATCCCATAGGAGTGCCACAGATGAAAATACAGCACTCTCTAATCCGTATTATGACGGTGGATATAACTAGTCATAGCATACGTCGGACAAGCTGATAAGAGATCCATCAGAGTTTCCGGGGATTGCTTGCCAGCCCGACATCGAGTGTCTGGAACTTGCAGCCCCATAACGCGACTTCGATAGACTAGGGTATTTATTACACCATCCTGGCACGCACAAATGAAACCCTCCGTTTCGAACATCAAGCCAGCCGACTTCAAGAAGGAGAAAGTCAGCTGGACGGACAGACCCTGCTCCTCCACGTAGCGAAAGAATACGCCATGCATGGGCCTATCAACGTGCTGGCGGAGCGAGGTCAACTGCTCCGCCTCCTTGATGGTCGCCCTACCTCAAGATTTGGTCATGCTGGCTAGCGAATTACCAGCTAACTGACCATTTCGGCCACGACGAAACTCCAAACCGAGGGAAACTGCCACGGTGTCTGCTGCCTTATACAGAAAGGCTTGAACCCCTCGGAGTTCATGATCATGCACAAACTCCAAAAGCGGATCCAAGCCATTCATAACGTCGGAAGGTCCTAAACCAAGGACCAGACGCTCATGAAGAGCTTCTAAACGAAGAAGCCGTCGCGCCCCACTCTCTCGCAGAAAATATAACCACGGATTTAAAGAGCGTGGATGCAGGCCCCTGTGAATGTTCATCAGCTTGCGGTTATCTCTGTCCAGCTGTTTCAATTCATCTCTACTCCACTTGAGGACACCAAAGGAGTAGAGAAGGACCGGGACAGCGAACATGTTCGATGCAGCGACTTTACTCCTGCCGGAGAGCTCGAATATCCAAACTTTCCGTAGCCGCCGCCGGTATTCTCCGCGAAGAGTCTCTTTGACTGTTTCCGCGTCCACTATGGATCACTGATTGAAGCCAAGATATCGATATGACTCTTCGGCGCCAAGATGATTTATGACGCTTACATCAACAAGTTGAAGATCACCTACCTCGACACGGACTTTGCCCCTCTTCATATGGAAGACGGCACACTTGTCCAGCCCGAAACTCATGCCGACCACACGTAAATACACCGCGACAACGTCAAGCAGAAGCTTGAATTTCCGCTCTCCTGAGGCGAATAAATTCAGGTCATCCATGTAAAATACATAACTGACCTGATGCCTCCTGTCGCCAGGTCTTCTGGCTTGATACCCTCCCAAACAACGCAGTGTAACAGAGAGCGGCATCAGTGAGATGCAGAACAGGAGAGGACTCAGGGTATCGCCCTGAAAGACTCCTCTCCTGAATTGCACCAACCCTGAAGTCAGCTTCCCCTCACCAAATGTTATAGTGAAGTGCGTTCTCCAGAGTGGCGCAAAATCTTTAACGCATTTCACTATGTTATCTTCTAACGCAAGACACTCCAATAGCAGAAAAATGAGCTCATGGCTCGTGCTATCAAAGGCCTTGCGATAGTCGACCTAGGCTACTGACAGATTGCCATGGTACTAAATCGCATCGCGCAACACCCCCATGAAGTTGGCAAAGCACGGTCAAAATCAGGGGGTTTCGAGTGGCGGTTAATAATGTGTTAATAATGTATTTTTATGTACCGAAAAAAAAAAATTTGTGCTCAATTAGGTATTTTGAAAATTGCAACTGACAGTTTGGGATCAAAATGATGATTGTTTGACTCAAGTTGCGTTATCTACTAATTATGTGTTATTTATGTACCAATGGAAGAAATTTCCAGATACCATTAATTTTGTGAGAATGAGATAGTAAATATTGGAAGCACAATTTGGGCGGTTTAATTGGTGGACGTTAATCTACCAATTATGCGTTCTTTATGTGCCACAAAAAAAAGTGTCGGCTCAGTAAATTTCACGTGAAATACTGGCGAAATTTTAAAATTATAATTTGAGCAGTTTAATAGGTGGAGATACGTGTGTAAATTATATTTTTTTTTGTACTGCCATAAAAATCTATTGCCCTGAGAGAATTAATTGAAAAGGCGATGACAAGAGTTCTAACGGCTCGTTGCTGCAAAACCATTGTGTTTGAGATTGAAGCTAACTTGAGATGCCGGTTGGGAAAAAAGTGGAATTGTGGAAGGAGGTGGAAAATTAAAACACACGGAATTATAAAACCACACTGTTGATGTACTTTATTGTGGAATAACCCACGCGTCTTGATAAATTAATATTATTACACTGTTGAGTTGCTCGACAAGTCAATAAAAATGATTATTTGAAAAATGCACTGCACTTGAGGTTCTCTCGATATTGAACTTGATAATTGACTCAAATAATTGATAATTAACTCGGAATGAATTGATAATTGAATTGAGTTAAATAGAGACGCTGTACGAAGTGCTAGACTTAAATATATCGCGTCGATGTACTCCGGTGATGTACTCGATAGAGCGGTTATGGCAATACAATATTGCGATTAGAGTGACTCTCTCGGTGGCTAGAACGATACTACTTCTTTTTCGGCGATTTTCTTCGTAGCTGACCGTGATCCCGACGGGTCCCGAAGTTTCTCGAGAATTTCGTTGAGCCCGGTGACCGTTTGACTAGTTTGAATAGCTGAATTTCAAACATCCCGGGGGCCATTCATCATCAGGGATGATGCATTGTGCGTTGAATTTCTCTGCTGCTGCTTCTCTGCGATAATTACTCGTTGACTGGCTCGGGATCGTCTTCTGGAGGATGTTCTGCTGGTGGAGGGTCTGTCGGTAAAAGACAGAGCTTGGTGATGGGTCTGATAAATGTCATGCTGGTACTGGTGATTCTCTCGAGGTTGGGGGTACCGTCTGGTCGAGTAGGAACTACTGCTCGTGATGTTTTGATGGTTGCAACTCTTGCGAGGCCATCTTCTCCTGGGTGAACTGCCACTACTCTACCGAGTGGCCATTTAGCTGGTGGATAATCCTCGTCGACCATCAGGACCATCTCTCCAACTTTGATGTTCTCTCGTCGTTGATTCCACTTGTAGATAGCTTGGTATCTTTGAAGACACTCTCTGGACCACCTGGACCAGAACTGCTGTATTTTTTGGGTAATCAGATTCCATCTCTGCAGCTTGCTGGGGTTCTCACTGATGATTGACGGCTCTGGAATCACCTGTAGAGGCTCACCGATTAGGAAGTGACCTGGGGTGAGTGCTTGGAGGTCTTCTGGGTCATCTGACATGGGTGTGATTGGCCTGGAGTTGAGGCAGGCCTCTATCTGGATCAGAATGCTGTTGAGTTCCTCGTAGGTGAATGTCGTCGACCCAAGTACTCTTTTAAGATGATATTTCGTTGATTTGACCGCTGCCTCCCATTTGCCACCGAAATGGGGAGCTCTCGGTGGTGAAAAGCTCCATTGAGTCCCGTTGGTGGCGAGAGCAGCCTGGATCTGTTGATTCTCTCTGGTTGGCTGGTTGTACAGCTTGTTGAGGACTGTTGAGGCGCCAACGAACGTGGTTGCGTTGTCACTGTACATAACCTCGGGGATGCCTCTCCTTCCGGTGAATCTCTTGTAGGCTCCGATGAATGCGTCTGTTGTCTGCCTGGAAACGAGCTCTAAATGGACTGCTGATGTACTGAAACACACAAATACTGCAATATGAACGCTAGTTGGTTGGGCATTTGTGGGTCGCCATTTGAGAATGGGGAATGGGCCGGCATAGTCCACCCCCGTATGGAGAAATGCTCGTGAAGGTGATATTCTCACTGCAGGCAGTTGGCCCATTAGTTGCTGGGCCTGTCGTCCACGATGTCGGATGCAGGCAGGGCAGCGTGAGATATATGCTCTCACAGTGCATCTGCCGCCGATGATCCAATACTTCTGGCGTGTGTGGGCTAGAGTGAGTTGAGTTCCTCCATGGAGTGTCCTTCGGTGAGCTTCTTCGATGACCAACGTTGTTAAGCGAGACTGACGAGGCAGGATAATTGGGTGAATCTCGTCAGGGTCTAGTTGAGAATTCTTAAGGCGGCCACCTAGCCTGATGATGCTCTCATTGTCTAGAGTTGGAGTCAGCTTTGCTAGTGGATGACTCCGTGGTATTTGATGGTCTCTCTCAAGTAGCCTGTGAACAGATGCAAAATATTGATATTGCGTAATTTTTACCCAAAACAGTCTGGCTTCGTTGAGTTCTCTAGAGGTTAAGACCGGTGTTTGAGGGACTGGCTGTCTTCTGAACCTGTCGATGGCTCGGTTCACGGTGGCTGTTACTTGGAGGACCTTGGCTAGTGTTGAGTATCTGTTGAGGAGCTCTGCTACGGCGTTGATCTTGATAGATGTCTGATGTGATGAAGTTGGCCTTGCTTCTGTTGATGCTTCGGCTGGAGAGTCAAGTGGTGATACTGGCCAGTTTTCAGGTTCCTGATTTATCCACTCAGGGCCTGACCACCATAGCTGATGTTCTGCTAGCTCCTGTGGTGATAGTCCTCTGGATGCACAGTCGGCTGGATTTTCCTTACCGCTGATGTGCCTCCAGGTAGCGTCTGGAAGGGATTCCTGGATCTTGATGACTCGGTTTTGGACAAAATCCTTCCATCTCGATGGGTGACTCTTGATCCAAGCTAGGGCTACACTTGAATCAGACCATAGGTACGTGTCTACTGCGTTGAGTTCCAGCATCTTCTGAGTTGCAACTACTAGTTGAGTAAGCATGAGTGCTGCTGTTAGCTCGAGTCGAGGGATGGTCATGCGCTTGAGGGGAGCTATTTTTGTTTTAGCGCATACCATTACCGTTGATGCTGGTTCGTTGATTTGCTTGGTGCGAATATACACCACTGCGCCCATGGCTGCTGTTGACGCATCTGCAAACCCGTGGATCTGGATGCTCGATGTCTCCGATGAGAGTCTCAGCCACCTTGGCACTGAGACTTGATTCAGTTGGTTGAGGTTCTCTCTGAAGCTTGTCCATTGATCTTCATACTCCTTTGGAAGTGGTGTGTCCCAAGTGAGCTTGAGTTTCCATAGATCTTGGATGATTATCTTGCCTCGGGTGATTACTGGAGCGATGAATCCCAATGGATCAAACAGTTGAGCGATTTCTGATGCTACTACTCTCTTGGTGATTGTTGCTGACTCGAACTGCTTTGATTTAAATTGAAATGTATCGGACGATTGATACCAATACAATCCGAGCACTTTGGTGATAGGCTCCTCGAACTGGATGATTGCCTTGCTCGTTGAGATTCCCAATTCCTCTAAAACGTGTGGGCAATTACTGCTCCACTTTTGTAGAGCGAAACCGCCTGCTTGACAGAGCCCTTGTAACTGCCATGCGATTTCTTTGAGGTGATCTTCTGTATCAGCTCCGCCGTAGATATCGTCGACGTAGCGACCTTTGGTGAGTGCCTCGACGGCTGCTGGATAGTGATGTCCTTCATCCTCTGCTAATTGTTGGAGAACTCGTAGAGATAGCCATGGAGAACAATTGAGACCGTAGGTGACTGTGGTCAGTTGGTAGGTGATCTGCTGCTGATTTTCGTTGATCCACAGAATTCTCTGGAGATCCCAATCGTCTTGATGCACTCGAATCTGTCTGAACATCTTGACAATGTCTGTCCCGAAAACAATTTTGTGTTTTCTGAGCCATGTTAATACGTTCATGGTATTAACTTGTAGCTTCTCACCCGGATAGAGGATATCATTGAGAGATAATCCTGATGAGCTAGGACTTGAGCCGTTGAAGACAACTCTCAGCTTCGTGGTGAGTGCGTCCTCTCTCAGAACCCCGTGATGCGGTAGATAGTATGCTGTGACGGGTTCTGCTCCTTCTGGTGCTTTGCGCATGTGTCCCAGTGCCTCATACTCGTTGATGAATTCTCTGTAGAGCTGGGAATATGATTCGTCTGTCTGAAGACGACGTGCAACTGACTGGAGTTGACGTGAGGCCTTGAATTTAGACTCTCCGAGCGCTGTTGGTGAGGTCCGTAGAGGAAGTCTTACGATGTAGCGCCCAGTTTCGTCTCTGGTGTGTGTGGACTTGAAGAATTTCTCACACTCGAGTTCATCTGGTGATAGCTCTGCTGATGAGTTGGGAATTTTTGGTAATTCCTCCTGGTGCCAAAATCTTTGAAGAACCTCTTGTAGTTGCTCATTTGACGATTCCTTTACGGCCGATAGAGAAACCCTCGGTAAACAACCACTGCATTCGATTGGACCTGATAGTATCCAACCAAATATTGTTTGTTGGCCAACTAATTGAGTGTTTCTGGACCTGACGACTCTGCTCTTGATGATCCGCCCATAGCTGTCAGCCCCTATGATGATGTCTATTGGACCAGGTTTTAGATGATCTGGATCGCCTAGTTGAAGACCTTGTGGAAGGTCGATCCATGTTGGTGAGCACGAGAATGATGGTAGCTTGACGGTGAGTTTCTTGAGTATGTGAGCATTGATTTGCACTTGCTGTGATACATCAACTGCTTGAAGCAGTACTGATACTGCTCCTCTCGTGTGACCTGAGTTTGTCTCTCCTATTCCGATTAACTCTATTTTTGATGACCTTCGTAAGAGTTGTAGTTGATGTACTAGTTCCTCAGAGATAAATGATAACTCTGAGCCTTGATCGATGAGCGCTCTTGCTTTGAGAGGGAAGCCCTTTGGAGATTGTGCTCGTACTTGGGCTGTTGCTAGAAGTGTATATTGCGGATCAGCTGCTAAATGATGACTGCTCTGCTCGATGATTGGCTGCTTGGTGATTCGCTCTTTGATGACAGGTGATGTTGAGGTACTGATCGCCTGATTGGTGATGATTCGTGTTGGTGATGCTCTGGATGACTCAGCCCAGCTGCATTGATTCCTCTTGCGCAGGATTCAACGAAGCTGGTGAACTCCTCCAGCATTGGGAAGTCCTTGGAATCTCCTAGCTTCAATTCCCATGCTCTGAGAGTCTCAGCATCCAGGGACTTCCTCAATAGATGAACGATCATCTGTTCACTGACGCTCTCCTTGGACAAGCCTGTCATAGTGATCAGCTGATCTCTTGTCTCAAGGGCTGATCAGCTGATCTCTTGTCTCAAGGGCTGTCGCTGCATTGGCGATGAGGTTCTCCGCAGTTGCCTTGGTGATCTTCGGGAGGTGGAGGATCCTGTTGAACAGTGCTTGAGCGATGAGTCTGGGATCCTCATATTTCCTCACTAGCTTCTGCCAGGCCTTCTCATAATTCTCATCGGTCACCGTGAAGGTGTCGATGAGATTTGCTGCCTGTCCCTTGAGAGCCTCCTTGAGGCGTACTAGCTTTTGCACTGGCGGAATTGAATCGTCTTTTCCCACCAGTGACTGGAACAGGTCGCTGAACTGCTTCCACTCTGAGTATTTTCCTTCGAATGGTTTCAGTCCGATTCTCTTGAGTTGATGGGCTTGGCCTGATGTTATTGATGTACTCGCTGATTCCCTCTTCTTGATGATTCCTTTGAGCTGATAGATGAGTTTGAGGCAGGGTTTCTTCAGCGTTGAAGCCCTCTGATAGGTGGTCTCAATAATATGTTGATGAGTTGACAGGAGGGTCTCGCTGAGTTTGTCTTGGATGATGAGCAATTCATTCCATTCTCCTTCGATGATTTTCTCCTGGCCGTCCAACTCCTCGACTGTGAGACCGCTAATGTTCTCGGCTGACTGCAACAATTCTTGATAAATATCATTAAATGACTTTACCTTGAAGTCCAGTTTATTTATTTGGAACTTCTGAGTCTCTGTGAGTTCGCCTATTGCAGGTCCCCTCTCGGCTACAGTGTGTTTAATTTCTTGTTGGTGAATGGAAGTCGCATTAGGGAACTGCGGTGTATTTTCTCCACTGAAGTGCGCTTGGGACGGATTCTCAGTAATTTGGATAATTGGCTCAATTACGCTTGGCGTCTCCTCAGTGCTTTCATCCATACGTTGATTATCTCCTAACTCTGCGTCTGACATGGTGGTCGTCTCTGCTCTGGGTGAGGTAACTTATCGATAATAGGTAGATACCGACTGATGTTGACTTGATGCCCACTGTCGATAAGGTAGGGCACGTTATTAGGTGAGGGCGCTCTTCCAACTGCCTGTTGGATTTCGCGTAGCGCGCGCGGCTTGGGCCTCGGCTAGTCCCGACGGAGACCGAGGTTTTCCGAAGTTGCACAGCACTAGAGGTCGAAATGTCACTACCGGTGTTTACAATACCGAACTTCAACTGTAAACACTGGGCACAACACTCTGCACTGTTGATTGTCTTGACCTGTCCGTAGATTTGCTCGTGTGGAACCCGAAAGTCCGTTACACACGAGGCGTCCCTTTTATTCTAGAATTTTCCACTCACTCTCACGCACTTTTTCCCTATCCGGCTCGAAGGACCATTTGTTTGAGATTGAAGCTAACTTGAGATGCCGGTTGGGAAAAAAGTGGAATTGTGGAAGGAGGTGGAAAATTAAAACACGCGGAATTATAAAACCACACTGTTGATGTACTTTATTGTGGAATAACCCACGCGTCTTGATAAATTAATATTATTACACTGTTGAGTTGCTCGACAAGTCAATAAAAACGATTATTTGAAAAATGCACTGCACTTGAGGTTCTCTCGATATTGAACTTGATAATTGACTCAAATAATTGATAATTAACTCGGAATGAATTGATAATTGAATTGAGTTAAATAGAGACGCTGTACGAAGCGCTAGACTTAAATATATCGCGTCGATGTACTCTGGTGATGTACTCGATAGAGCGGTTATGGCAACACAATATTGCGATTAGAGTGACTCTCTCGGTGGCTAGAACGATACTACTTCTTTTTCGGCGATTTTCTTCGTAGCTGACCGTGATCCCGACGGGTCCCGAAGTTTCTCGAGAATTTCGTTGAGCCCGGTGACCGTTTGACTAGTTTGAATAGCTGAATTTCAAACACATTGGATGAAAAAAATTGAGCTAATCATTGCGTCATTATTCTATATGATTCCAAAATCAACTCCAATCATAATTACGGGCCCACCACAATAACAATAGACAACACATCCCGGAGGGGTCCATGACCTTGAATTGGCGTCACAGTGAGGGAGGGGGGGAGGAGAGGATTTAAATAAGGAAACAAGCATAAAAAAATTATGTGTTATCTGATTCGAGTCACGGAGTAATTATGTACTCTTCAGGCCCAGAGCCATGGACTGATTGTCCATGTGAATCATCATGATTCCGAGAGGTTGAGCAGGAAATGACACTTCGAGTTATGTGCTCCCTAAATCACGTCGAATCATAATTATGTTCTCATCATAAGGATGCCCTCCAGTAAGAGGATCGACTAGACCTGATTGAGGTGTACCTAAAGATGCATCATTTTTTTCGCTTTGATTGTTTACTCATCATGGGTCACAAATAAAACTACCTGAATGAATCAGGTACCCACATTACAGATCATTCTAAAGACCGACGCGCCTGAATTAGGTTCGATAGAAGAGTGATGGATTTGAATAGAATTATAGAATTATGTGTTATCCGATTCGAGTCACGGAGTAATTATGTACACTTCAGGCACTGAGCCATGGACTGATTGTTCCTATGAATCATCATGACTCAGAGAGGTTGTGCGGAAAATGTCTGACGCGCGGGAGTCGGTAAGAGTGCCCGGCGCGTATCTGGGAAACCCGGGTTCGATTCCCGGCTGGGTGAAGCGGAAATTTTTTCTCTCTAAATTCTAATTCTCTTAGAATTCTTTTTTTCTTTGATTTATGTGCTCCTCAAATCAGGTCGAATCGTAATCATGTACTCATCATAAGCACACTCTTCAGTGAGAGGATAGACTACCTGATTGAGGTGTACCTAATGATGCGTCGTTTTTTCGCTTTGATTGTTTACTCATCATGGGTCACAAATAAAACTACCTGAATGAATCAGGTACCCACATTAACGATCATTCTAGAAACTGACGCGCCTGAATGAGGTTCGATAGAACAGGGATGGATTTGAATAGCATCATAGAATTATGTGTTATCCGATTCGAGTTACCGAGTAATTATGTACTCTTCAGGCACTGAGCCATGGACTCATTGTCCATGTCAATCGTCATGACCCCGAGAGGTCGAGTGGAAAAGGACACTTCGATTTATGTGGTCCCCAAATTTGGTCGAATCATAATTATGTAGTCATCATAAGGATACCCTCCAGTAAGAGGATCGACTAGACCTGACGGGGGGTGTACCTGTTCATACGTCATTTTTTCGCTTTCATGATTTACTGATTATGTGTCACAAATAAAACTACCTGAATCAATCAGGTACCTACATTACAGATCATTCTAGAGACCGGGGCGCCTAAATTAGGTTCGGTGGAAGAGAGATGGATTTGAATAGCATCATAGTATTATGTATTATCCGATCCGAGTCACGGAGTAATTATTTACTCTTCAGATAATGAGCCATGGACTGATTGTCCATATGAATCATCATGACTCAGAGAGGTTGAGCGGAAAATGACTCTTTGATTTATGTGCTCCTCAAATCAGGTGGAATCGTAATCATGTACTCATCATAAGCACACTCATCAGTGAGAGGATCGACTACACCTGATAGAGGTCATTTTTTCGCTTTGATTGTTTACTCATCATGGGTCACAAATAAGACTACCTGAATCAATCAAGTACCCACATTACAGATCATTCTAGAGACCGACGCCCCTGAATTAGGTTTGATAGAAGAGAGATGGATTTGAATAGCATCATAGAATTATGTGTTATCCAATTCGAGTCACGGAGTAATTATGTACTCTTCAGGGCCAGAGCCATGGACGATTGTCCATGTGAATCATCATGATTCCGAGAGGCTGAGCGGAAAGTGTCACTTCGATTTATGTGCTCCCCAAATCAGGTCCAATCATAATTATGTACTCATCATAAGGATACCCTCCAGTAAGAGGATCGACTAGACCTGATTGGGTTGTACCTGATGATGCGTCATTTGTTCGCTTTGATGATTTACTCATTATTCATCACAAATAAAACTAGATGAATTGATTAGGTACCCACATTACAGATCATTCCTGACACCGACGTGCCTGAATTCGGTTCGATGGAAGTGATAGAGATTTGAATAGCACCGGAGAATTCGAGAAATCGAGTACACCACCACTGCAATCAACGGAAAGAACAGTCTATGTTCCTCAGGAAAATCCCCAGGGTTTTTGGCTGCAGAGAACTTTCTCCAGCAATGTGTTCTCTCCTAGGGTTCCATTACAAGTCATCCCCACTCTGAAATCTGGAAGTTCTATATCAGTAAAAGCAATAAGGCGCGGTGAAGCACGTTATGACATGATATCAACCTCTACTTTTGATGTCATGTTTCAGCTTATTCTGACTGTGACAATTGATTGTCCACAATTTCGGGTGGATGTTTCAGAGCAATATCAGTGTTTTTTTACCAAACCAAAAGAATTCAACAAAGTACTTACCGAAAGAGACAAGAAATCTTGTTGGAATTTTTTTCAAATCGTTTCACGAGTTCACACCTCAACTGTTTTATTGTGAACTGTGAATCAACAATTGCGTATATTTGCCATAACATTTTTGGAAATATAGCCAATTTGCAGTGGCGGCTGCCCAGCGATAAAGTCACAGTATTCTTCATTGAGATTGCCATATTATGCACTACTTTTGTCCTCATCTAATGAAGAAATAGAAAGGATAATTAATTTCAATGGTCAGACGGTCGGCAAAACGGAAGGTTGCCAAGCAGCTATTGAATCGAAAAACTCTGTACCTAGTAGCTACATTTTCTTTGAGATTGTTGCATCGGAAGCTGATAGTGATCGAGTAGTTCCTGATGATTTAATTAGAAAAATTAAATTATCCATGATGCAAGAAGCATATCACTTGAGAGCAGTCATTCATTGTGATAGACACAATCTGAAATCCGTAAGAGGGAAGATGACAAGCGATAACAACAACACTGAAGGAAGTTATAAGCTCATTACGTACTCATTACGTCACAACCGATGGACATTAACATTATTTATACGAAATGAATACATAATTTCTTGACAAAATGTTTATAGTCGTGAAGTCGATAACGGGCCTCCCGGAAATATTTTCAGTCTAGGATTCTTTTTATCCATGAATGTAATTGAGGTGTTTCGTAAATTTTATACTCTAATTCCATCATCATATTAAATCAATCAGAAATTAAAACAATTCACATATCTTATGGCGTTCAAAACATTCAACACTCATCTAATTGATTATCGTATCTAATCGATTGTCGTAGTTTCATTTGTGACACATAATCAGTATATCATCAAAGCGAAAAAATGACGCATCATCAGGTAAACCTCAATCAGGTCTAGTCGATCCTCTTACTGGAGGTTATCCTTATGATGAGTACATAATTAGGATTGGACCTGATTTGGGGAGCACATAAATCTAAGTGTCATTTTCCGCTCAACCTGAGTCATGACTCATATGGACAATCAGTCCATGGCGCAGTGCCTGAAGAGTACATAATTACTCAGTGACTCGAATCGGATAATACATAATTCTATGATGCCATTCAAATCCATCTCTCTTCTATCGAACCTAATTCAGGCACGTCGGTCTCTAGAATGATCTGTAATGTACCCACATTACAGATCAGGTTGATTGATTCAGGTAGTTTTATTTGTGACCAGGATGAGTAAACAATCAAAGCGAAAAAATGACGCATCATTAGGTACACCTCAATCAGGTCTAGTCGATCCTCTCACTGAAGAGTGTGCTGTAACGAACATGTGGGGATGTTCGTTAGAGACGGCACCAAGACCTGAGAACATCCACCTCTGGCGACATTCAGTAACGGATCGTAAGTAGAGAGAGAGAGAGAGAGAGAGAGAGAAATTAGAGTTTTGTTTCCCACTCCGGTGTGGTCATTTTTCCGATTATCCCTGGGATAATCGAGTCTTGTTTTCCCGTTTAAGCGGAGTTATTTTTCGTTTGCTTCGCAATTCGTACAGTAATATTGCGGTTTCATTTCGTTTTGATTAATCAAGATCTGAAATTACGCGTTTTTGAGGGCCCATAGGGTTGTCGTGAAGAAGGACAGAATTTTAGAGTCATCCGATAACCTTTATGGGAACCACCCTATTGGTAATCTTACGGCAAATCAATTAAGTCCGGCTGAAATGCCGGCGCTCCAAATTATAATGGATTTTACGGTGGTTAAATGGTTATGTTTTCGTTTTTCGGTGGAAGGTCACGTGGAACAAGTGCAACCCTTGTATTCCGTGAATTGCCAGGTTGCCTAGAGTTTTGGAAAATTAGGAGAATTAGTTAGGAGTATCGGTCTTTTAACCCCGTGAATCCAGGAAAACCGACCCGTAGGAGGCGCCAAAAATCCACGGTAATTTTTCGAACGTCCACCAGTTCGGCCTAGATTAATCATCAGTCTATTTTGTAAAGTTATGAATAATTGGAATTGAATATTTTGTCGCGTTTGAATTCCCCGAAATCATTCGGTGGCGCCATCAAAGCCCCTGCTTGATGTGCTAAAATCTCCGCCAATCAGAGACTGCCTCTGTTGGCCGGAATTCGTGCTGCGGTTAGTGCCCGTGACACTGACCCAGGGCAGTTAGTTCCGCGTTGACCGCCCCAAACAGCTAGTCGCGTGTGAATTTTTTGTATGCCATCACGACTTAATTGTGCCCCAAGGATTATTGTGTTTTTATCGACGAGCTGTGAGGATTCAAGATGGTTCATAAGGGGGAGAGGACAACTAAACGTCCAGATAAAGTGAGTTTTCTGGAATTTTTCCCCTAATTTCGAGCCATTGCCTGATGGCGTCGTTTCCCCTTTATGGGGGTATCCCTCTAGTGGTCCTCAGTCACGTGCAGTGGTTGATCACCCCTATAATCGCGTTTTAGTGGTCCTGATTGGCTGTTTTTAGGGGTAATCCCTTTTTCCGGATTTTTATCCGCGTGTCCCTCCGATTTTTGATCGGTTATTCCACCCGAATCGGGTCGATACCGAGTTCTCATTGTGACTTCCGGTTTATCACGGTCAGATTTTTTAGATGATTTTCGGGTTCAACGAGTGTATTTGGTTTTCAGAGGACACATAAATAAATGTGATGTGATAAATAAATGTGATAATGATAAATTTTCCCGGTCGAAATCCGAGGATTTTCGACTTGGGGTATATCTATATTTCCCTCTACGTATAAATTGCGTAGAGAGGTTTAAGCATTCCCCATGAATGCTCTCCCCCTCGCGGCACCCCACTAACGCGCCTACGAGTGGTGGCTCTTGCTTCCCGTAAGTGTTCCCTCGTTCAAATTTCCGTCCGGATGTAAATTAATCCGGAGTGGCTCCCAATGATCCCAAAATTATAATTTTGGTTTCATGAGCTTCGCTAGAACTTCCCGAGCAAGTTGGCTTTGGGTTTTGAAAATTCACTCAACCGATTTTCCGCTACGGCGAGTTTAATTTTAGTGAGTTTTTAGTTCCCCGCAGTACGTAATACGTATACCGCTGGGTTTAGATTTTTCTCTCTCTCGCTCGCACGGGGATTCGCATACCTTTCCCCTCATTTCTCAGTATTATTGTTTGCGTTTATTCGAAGAATGCTGATTATTACGGCAATTCTTTCTTTATCTTTTTTTTTTTGCTAAGACCCTGATGTAAGAAAATGTAAATTCCTTATTTTGAGAAATTTCAATAGTGGAACACGTAAGAAAAATGTCGATTTTTTTATTTTTTTTGTAGTTTCGACCACCCAATACCCGTTTCCACCTGAAATCCACCCCTCTCTCCACAACCTAGCACACTGTGCGAACCAAGGACCGTTACCTTTCCCCAGAACTCTAGTTTTCTCCCTTTTTGAGTACATTTTTGAGATTTTCGAATTAGTTAGAATTGATTTAGTAGACTTCTCCGGTTTGGTGATTACGGTTAAAAATCACCTGGCGCCCATAAATTTTGAGTTTTGAGTTTAACTAGATTAAGGGGAAGTCGGGCGAAGGTAATAAGCATTTTTAACCCCCATGCAAAAATGTCACGTTACAGTGCTTATGATGAGTACATAATTATGATTCGACCTGATTTGATGAGCATATAAATCGACGAGTCATTTTCCGCCGAAACTCTCCGAGTCATGATGATTCACACGGACAACCAGTCCATGGCTCAGTACCTGAAGAATACATAATTACTCCGTGACTCGAATCGGATAACTCATAATTCTATGATGCTATTCAAATGCATCTCTCTTCTATCGAACCTGAATCAGGCGCGTTGGTCTCTAGAATGATCTGTAATGTGGATACCTGATTGATTCAGGTAGTTTTATTTGTGACCCATGATGAGTAAACAATCAAAGCGAAAAAATGACGCATCATAACGTATACCTCAAGCAGGTCTAGTCGATCCTTTCACTGAAGAGCGTGCTTACGATGAGTACATAATTACGATTCGACCTGATTTGAGGAGCACAAATCAAAGAGTCATTTTCCGCTCAACCTCTCTGAGGCATGATGATTCATATGGTACATAATTACTCCGTGACTCGAATCGGATAACACATAATTCTATGATGCTATTCAAATCAATCTCTCTTCTATCGAAACTAATTCAGGCGCGTCGATCTCTAGAATGATCTGTAATGTGGTTACCTGATTGATTCAGGTAGTTTTATTTATGACCCATGATGAGTAAACAATCAAAGCGAAAAAATGACGCATCATTAGGTACACCTCAATCAGGTCTAGTCGATCCTCTCACTGAAGAGTGTGCTTATGATGAGTACATAATGATGATTCGACCAGATTTGAGGAGCACATAAATCGAAGAGTCATTTTTCGCCGAAACTCTCTGAGTCATGATGATTCCCATGGACAACCAGTCCATGGCTCAGTGCCTGAAGAGTACATAATTAGTCTGTGACTCGAATCGGATAACACATAATTCGCTGGTGCTATTTAAATCTCTATCTCTTCAAAGGCTTTTCAAAGAGCTCAGTCACGTTAGAAGTTTCAAGAGACAAGTTTACATTTCCCCTGAGGATTTAATCAAAGTAAAACCCAGAGTACAGGTAACACGAAAAGAAAAACAACATTGGATTTTTTTTCCCTCGGATAAGGTAACTTGTTATGAATGCCATTTAGGAGGACACATTGCTAGAAATTGCCGAAACAGAACAGAACAGTCGATTCGTACTCCTATTCTTCCGGAGAATCCGAATGAGTGAAACAACAACAACAGACCTTTTCTCACTGTAAATGATTTCCCAGAAATTACTGATACCAACAGAACTAAGAATCTCTTGAAGAAAAATCAGGTAACGGAGAATGAAAAAACATCATTTTACCCACTGTTTTCCAAACCCTATAACGGAAAATCTGAAGATAAACGTCCTCTCTCTACATCTGACGCCTCATTAACACACCAAGATGCCCACCCAGAACCCCCCATGAATGCAATGGAGGAGACATCTGATGCTGATGACAACGAATCGATCGTCAGCGCAACTCAATCTGTTGAATCGACTGAAGGAGACAAACCAAGGAAGAAGAAGGTCAAACTTAATAGTACTCCACCTGTAGTAGAATTAAATTGGGACGAAGTAAAAATATTGTTGGACTTTCCTGATAAAAAGTATCCATTAGATTTGACTCAACTCATAAGCTTTTTGGATGCCACACTCGGTGTTAGGGATATCAAGGATATTGCTCTTCGACACACGATGTGCATCCTCTGCTCCCCTCGGGAGCCCACAAGGGCAGATCCACTCGCACTGTCAAGAAGTTGAATAGTATAACTCAGAATTCAGTCAATAAGGTGGTCTTGCAGGAGCCTGGTGAAACACTATCACATACGAGGCCTGACGACGCTTTCGTCTCTGAGTCCTCTGAGGTTGTCCCGGCTCCCCCTGAATTTACTTCTCTTCCTGATAGCATTCCCAGAGTAAAACCTTCTTCCCCTGTTCCTCCTGACACACTTCTTGATTATTCCAGTCATGCTGCTGAAAACTTGCTGTCTCAGCTAGCTGACTGAAATTTTTCTTTTTAGTTTGTGTCATTGTTCCAAATTTGTTTTGTGTTTGTTTTTGTTTTTGATTAACTTTTTTATTTTTCTTCTTTTTTTCCATCCCCTTTTTTTTAGTTTCCCTTTTTTTTGGAACTTCTATGGACCCTTCTACTCAGTCTTCTCAATCTCAAGCTCACCCTGACCTCATTACACTCCAGGACATGCGTATATTCCATTGGAATTGTCGGAGCCTACGACTTCATTATAATGATATCCTTGGAATGTCAAAGGAATTAGATATTATCATATGTACTGAAACACTATAGGGTCGCAATGATACAAGAGATATAAGATTTTCTGGTTTCAAAGTTATCAGGGAGGATAGAGTCCGAGCTCCTGGAGGAGGTATAGTTGTTGCAATTTGTAATTGTTATGCTTTGTAACGTGTTATTTTGTTTCGACCGTTCAACGGTGGAGTTTCACCGTCCAGGCGAGAAGTCACTGTGTTTGTGAAGCGAGAGTTAATCTTTTCTTTTTGTTAGATTTGTCCTAATTATCTTCGTTTATTATTTTGTTTTGTATCGAGCCATGTCTAGAGTCATCGGCTGACATCGAGCCTGGAGTCTGCAAAGATCTGGGGAAGAGGAATCTCTGGGAAGCCATTGTGGAGTTTGGGTGTGCCACGTTTGAATTTGAAATGGTTCCCGCTTTGGAGGGAAGTGCGAGGCACTGGAGATAGCTAGGGAGATGAAGGCGATACATTGGCTAGTACCCATTGAGGGGTAACTAGAGGCCTCCATGCTGAACCAGAAACTAGTGGTTCAGGTGGCAATGGAGGGAAAACTGGACTGACGTTAGACGTCCAGGAAGATTGTGGTTGCTGAAGGGATAAATTGTTGGATAATTTTCCCGGATGATTTCGTTATTGGTGGTTGATAACTCACGCCACGGAGTTACTGCTGAGTGCGTGAATTGAGGTACCTGTTGGTGCTGGCACTGGTTAGATTGGGTTAACGACCAATCAGAGGGGATTGTGGATATCCCTAGGCCAATGGGGAATCGTGTGGTACGACGACGCCGACACATGGGAGAAGCGTGGGTTTTAGCCTCACTTCTCGTTTGAACGGTGGACTGTGTGCTGTCAGAATTTCGTTGTCTGAAGTTGGAGAAAAGGAGTTGGAGTGCACAGAGGAATCGACATTTAGGTTCTCTTGGAGTGAACCTTTGCCCAGCCCTCGAGTTTTGGGTCGACAGGAGTTTGGTGAGTGGAGGGAACCTTCCAGAGATTGAATTTTGTTGTATTTTTCCCCAAGTAAAAAGAGTCTATCGGTCAGTGATTTTGTTTTTATCGACGCTTAGCGTCGGACGATTGACGCCATTTTCATGTGGTCAATTGTCCGGTTGAACTCTTCTTGCTTGTTCGGCAGAAGTTAGCCTCTTTTGTCGTTGATTATTTTTTTGGAATTTCGAATTTGTGAACTTAGTGATTCTTTTAGTTTTTTTTATATTCTGAGATCTCCTTTTCTTGATCAAATTCAGTGGTTATAGTATATTTTCTTGACTCTCGTTTCGACTAGTCGATTGTCGACAGTCGGATGTGGATCTCGACAACCGGCTAACATCTTATTATATTCTTAATACGTTTCGTTTGACATTCTCCGATGTCCAGCATTTATTGTAGATTAATTGATTTCTTTTGAGTCTGGACGTTCGAGTTATTTTTCTTGCACACGGAAATTGGAGTTGTAGCATGAGTGTCGACGCTCGAGTTATTTGTCGTTGACCTTGTGTACGGTCATTTGAGTCTTGTTGTTTGTCTCTCGAGGTGATTCCAATTTTCGTTGGCGGAGATTATTTTCTCATTCATTCCATTTATCATTCTGAACATTCTTTTCTTTCAATATTTGCTTTTCTCTCAGTAATATTTGCCTGATTCCATTTTGCTCGTCACTTTAATTCTTGACATCTCTTTATCGATTAATTTTATTCCTTTTGACTGATTCTATCTCGTTAATTGACTAGTATTTGATTTTGTTGACAAGGTACTGTTAGGGAATTTTGGATGTATCGAGTCCTTAGTTTTGTTTTAAATCGAATATTGATGTGATAAACTATTTGAATTTTTATTGGATTTTTGAGGAATGAGAAAGGGGGTTTATTGAATAAACTATTTTATTCCCCGCATTTTCGGAATTTGGCGATTTATTTAGTTAAGAGAACCCAGTCATTTCAGGAATTGTCAGGCCAACATTTTGTGGAACCCAGCCGCCACCGCGGTTGTCTGAGCTGTCGGCAGTTGTCCATTTGTCGGAGAATTTTTGGAA
Source organism: Diachasma alloeum (assembly GCF_001412515.2). Classification (NCBI taxonomy): domain Eukaryota; kingdom Metazoa; phylum Arthropoda; class Insecta; order Hymenoptera; family Braconidae; genus Diachasma; species Diachasma alloeum. The sequence continues at coordinate 173,237 of NW_021680523.1, read as the reverse complement.
TATTTTGATATTTACATTTTTTTTGCACGATTCAGTCGTGCTGGCGCCCAACTTTCGTTTTGTCATTTGGTCGCCGAGGGCTGCGTATCTTCGTATCGTCCACAGAGGTGCGAAATACGTCACTGCTTATAGCAGAATGACAAACAATGCAATTGCTGTTCCTTCTCTAGAATATATAGGCATAAACATCACCAATACGAAACCATCGTTTAGTTTGTTTGCACTGTATAGACCGCCTAGTCCAATTCTCTCCCAAGATGAGTGGAATCAGGTCGCTAACCTTTCCAGTGTAGCTCACAATACACTGATTGTTGGTGATTTGAATGCACATCATTTGTCATGGAACTGTCCTGGTAACAAGACTGATGGTATTCGCCCGTTCAATGCCATAACAGGCCATGATTTAATTTTACATAACTTCGATACTATCACGCGTCAAGATGAGCACAGTCAGTCGAATATTGACTTGGTTCTCACAACTTCTTCGTTTGCCAATCAAATTCATGTTCGGATTGGGGATGAGACCTGGGGTTCGGATCATTTTCCTCTGAATATCAAGATCACTATAGAGAAACATATTTATCATAAAGCTTTAAACTCACTTCGATTAGAACCAATTGGGATGAACTCGCTGAGGAATTGGATGAAACACTCAAAATTTCTAGAAGCTGAATATGACGCTCTCACTCCCTCTNAATCTCTCTTCTATCGAAACTAATTCAGGCGCGTCGATCTCTAGAATGATCTGTAATGTGGTTACCTGATTGATTCAGGTAGTTTTATTTATGACCCATGATGAGTAAACAATCAAAGCGAAAAAATGACGCATCATTAGGTACACCTCAATCAGGTCTAGTCGATCCTCTCACTGAAGAGTGTGCTTATGATGAGTACATAATGATGATTCGACCAGATTTGAGGAGCACATAAATCGAAGAGTCATTTTTCGCCGAAACTCTCTGAGTCATGATGATTCCCATGGACAACCAGTCCATGGCTCAGTGCCTGAAGAGTACATAATTAGTCTGTGACTCGAATCGGATAACACATAATTCGCTGGTGCTATTTAAATCTCTATCTCTTCAAAGGCTTTTCAAAGAGCTCAGTCACGTTAGAAGTTTCAAGAGACAAGTTTACATTTCCCCTGAGGATTTAATCAAAGTAAAACCCAGAGTACAGGTAACACGAAAAGAAAAACAACATTGGATTTTTTTTCCCTCGGATAAGGTAACTTGTTATGAATGCCATTTAGGAGGACACATTGCTAGAAATTGCCGAAACAGAACAGAACAGTCGATTCGTACTCCTATTCTTCCGGAGAATCCGAATGAGTGAAACAACAACAACAGACCTTTTCTCACTGTAAATGATTTCCCAGAAATTACTGATACCAACAGAACTAAGAATCTCTTGAAGAAAAATCAGGTAACGGAGAATGAAAAAACATCATTTTACCCACTGTTTTCCAAACCCTATAACGGAAAATCTGAAGATAAACGTCCTCTCTCTACATCTGACGCCTCATTAACACACCAAGATGCCCACCCAGAACCCCCCATGAATGCAATGGAGGAGACATCTGATGCTGATGACAACGAATCGATCGTCAGCGCAACTCAATCTGTTGAATCGACTGAAGGAGACAAACCAAGGAAGAAGAAGGTCAAACTTAATAGTACTCCACCTGTAGTAGAATTAAATTGGGACGAAGTAAAAATATTGTTGGACTTTCCTGATAAAAAGTATCCATTAGATTTGACTCAACTCATAAGCTTTTTGGATGCCACACTCGGTGTTAGGGATATCAAGGATATTGCTCTTCGACACACGATGTGCATCCTCTGCTCCCCTCGGGAGCCCACAAGGGCAGATCCACTCGCACTGTCAAGAAGTTGAATAGTATAACTCAGAATTCAGTCAATAAGGTGGTCTTGCAGGAGCCTGGTGAAACACTATCACATACGAGGCCTGACGACGCTTTCGTCTCTGAGTCCTCTGAGGTTGTCCCGGCTCCCCCTGAATTTACTTCTCTTCCTGATAGCATTCCCAGAGTAAAACCTTCTTCCCCTGTTCCTCCTGACACACTTCTTGATTATTCCAGTCATGCTGCTGAAAACTTGCTGTCTCAGCTAGCTGACTGAAATTTTTCTTTTTAGTTTGTGTCATTGTTCCAAATTTGTTTTGTGTTTGTTTTTGTTTTTGATTAACTTTTTTATTTTTCTTCTTTTTTTCCATCCCCTTTTTTTTAGTTTCCCTTTTTTTTGGAACTTCTATGGACCCTTCTACTCAGTCTTCTCAATCTCAAGCTCACCCTGACCTCATTACACTCCAGGACATGCGTATATTCCATTGGAATTGTCGGAGCCTACGACTTCATTATAATGATATCCTTGGAATGTCAAAGGAATTAGATATTATCATATGTACTGAAACACTATAGGGTCGCAATGATACAAGAGATATAAGATTTTCTGGTTTCAAAGTTATCAGGGAGGATAGAGTCCGAGCTCCTGGAGGAGGTATAGTTGTTGCAATTTGTAATTGTTATGCTTTGTAACGTGTTATTTTGTTTCGACCGTTCAACGGTGGAGTTTCACCGTCCAGGCGAGAAGTCACTGTGTTTGTGAAGCGAGAGTTAATCTTTTCTTTTTGTTAGATTTGTCCTAATTATCTTCGTTTATTATTTTGTTTTGTATCGAGCCATGTCTAGAGTCATCGGCTGACATCGAGCCTGGAGTCTGCAAAGATCTGGGGAAGAGGAATCTCTGGGAAGCCATTGTGGAGTTTGGGTGTGCCACGTTTGAATTTGAAATGGTTCCCGCTTTGGAGGGAAGTGCGAGGCACTGGAGATAGCTAGGGAGATGAAGGCGATACATTGGCTAGTACCCATTGAGGGGTAACTAGAGGCCTCCATGCTGAACCAGAAACTAGTGGTTCAGGTGGCAATGGAGGGAAAACTGGACTGACGTTAGACGTCCAGGAAGATTGTGGTTGCTGAAGGGATAAATTGTTGGATAATTTTCCCGGATGATTTCGTTATTGGTGGTTGATAACTCACGCCACGGAGTTACTGCTGAGTGCGTGAATTGAGGTACCTGTTGGTGCTGGCACTGGTTAGATTGGGTTAACGACCAATCAGAGGGGATTGTGGATATCCCTAGGCCAATGGGGAATCGTGTGGTACGACGACGCCGACACATGGGAGAAGCGTGGGTTTTAGCCTCACTTCTCGTTTGAACGGTGGACTGTGTGCTGTCAGAATTTCGTTGTCTGAAGTTGGAGAAAAGGAGTTGGAGTGCACAGAGGAATCGACATTTAGGTTCTCTTGGAGTGAACCTTTGCCCAGCCCTCGAGTTTTGGGTCGACAGGAGTTTGGTGAGTGGAGGGAACCTTCCAGAGATTGAATTTTGTTGTATTTTTCCCCAAGTAAAAAGAGTCTATCGGTCAGTGATTTTGTTTTTATCGACGCTTAGCGTCGGACGATTGACGCCATTTTCATGTGGTCAATTGTCCGGTTGAACTCTTCTTGCTTGTTCGGCAGAAGTTAGCCTCTTTTGTCGTTGATTATTTTTTTGGAATTTCGAATTTGTGAACTTAGTGATTCTTTTAGTTTTTTTTATATTCTGAGATCTCCTTTTCTTGATCAAATTCAGTGGTTATAGTATATTTTCTTGACTCTCGTTTCGACTAGTCGATTGTCGACAGTCGGATGTGGATCTCGACAACCGGCTAACATCTTATTATATTCTTAATACGTTTCGTTTGACATTCTCCGATGTCCAGCATTTATTGTAGATTAATTGATTTCTTTTGAGTCTGGACGTTCGAGTTATTTTTCTTGCACACGGAAATTGGAGTTGTAGCATGAGTGTCGACGCTCGAGTTATTTGTCGTTGACCTTGTGTACGGTCATTTGAGTCTTGTTGTTTGTCTCTCGAGGTGATTCCAATTTTCGTTGGCGGAGATTATTTTCTCATTCATTCCATTTATCATTCTGAACATTCTTTTCTTTCAATATTTGCTTTTCTCTCAGTAATATTTGCCTGATTCCATTTTGCTCGTCACTTTAATTCTTGACATCTCTTTATCGATTAATTTTATTCCTTTTGACTGATTCTATCTCGTTAATTGACTAGTATTTGATTTTGTTGACAAGGTACTGTTAGGGAATTTTGGATGTATCGAGTCCTTAGTTTTGTTTTAAATCGAATATTGATGTGATAAACTATTTGAATTTTTATTGGATTTTTGAGGAATGAGAAAGGGGGTTTATTGAATAAACTATTTTATTCCCCGCATTTTCGGAATTTGGCGATTTATTTAGTTAAGAGAACCCAGTCATTTCAGGAATTGTCAGGCCAACATTTTGTGGAACCCAGCCGCCACCGCGGTTGTCTGAGCTGTCGGCAGTTGTCCATTTGTCGGAGAATTTTTGGAATATTTTGATATTTACATTTTTTTTGCACGATTCAGTCGTGCTGGCGCCCAACTTTCGTTTTGTCATTTGGTCGCCGAGGGCTGCGTATCTTCGTATCGTCCACAGAGGTGCGAAATACGTCACTGCTTATAGCAGAATGACAAACAATGCAATTGCTGTTCCTTCTCTAGAATATATAGGCATAAACATCACCAATACGAAACCATCGTTTAGTTTGTTTGCACTGTATAGACCGCCTAGTCCAATTCTCTCCCAAGATGAGTGGAATCAGGTCGCTAACCTTTCCAGTGTAGCTCACAATACACTGATTGTTGGTGATTTGAATGCACATCATTTGTCATGGAACTGTCCTGGTAACAAGACTGATGGTATTCGCCCGTTCAATGCCATAACAGGCCATGATTTAATTTTACATAACTTCGATACTATCACGCGTCAAGATGAGCACAGTCAGTCGAATATTGACTTGGTTCTCACAACTTCTTCGTTTGCCAATCAAATTCATGTTCGGATTGGGGATGAGACCTGGGGTTCGGATCATTTTCCTCTGAATATCAAGATCACTATAGAGAAACATATTTATCATAAAGCTTTAAACTCACTTCGATTAGAACCAATTGGGATGAACTCGCTGAGGAATTGGATGAAACACTCAAAATTTCTAGAAGCTGAATATGACGCTCTCACTCCCTCTGAGAAGTATAAATTTTTCATTAGTCACTTATCAGGAAAAATTCAGAACCACACACCGCGGAGGAGAAAAGTTCCCCCTGATAGGGATAGAAATCCAGTTGCCTGGTGGGACTCGGAATGTGATAAATCAAACCGCTTGAGGAGGGCTGCTTTCAAAAAGTGGTCATTTAGCAAAGATGAGGATAATCTTGTTTTACACAAACGAGCCGTTGCTCAGGCTAGAAAATTATTCAAAGAGAAGAGAATTTCAGAAGTTTCGCTGAAACTATTGACATTAGGAAAAACATCACGTACACTTGGAATACCTGTAAAATTCTCAAACATGCCTGGGTTAACAATGACTCGTTCAACAAGCAAAATCATCTACAATTTGAGGACAAAATAGTTGATTCTCTTGATACTCTGGGTCCCCTGTGGTGTCCTATTAATCCCAAGTATCTGCTCTGATGTCAACAAAATGACATTCTCAGTGGCAGTTTTAACTTCGCTGAATTTAATTTGGCGCTCAACACTCGGGGGACGAAATTTTCTCCAGGCATCGATGGTGTCGCCTACGAGGTCCTCAAAAGACTATCTCCTAAATATTGGGTGTGTGAATATGACTCCGCCCTTTTTTGTTCAAATAAAACACATTTGCTTGTTTAAAAAATTAAAGACAAGTTTATTGAAAGTATGCTCCATTTACAGCTACAACCTTCGCCCATCTTTCAGGTAATTTACGTATTCCTTGCATGAAGAAATCCTGGTTTTTTGAGCTGATTCAATTATCAAGCCAAATTTTGATACTTTGGTATAAAGTGAATCGTTCTCCGGTAAAATCTGACTGCAGTGTTCGGAACAAGTGATAATCCGAAGGAGCTATGTCTGGCGAATATGGCGGGTGGAGTAGCAATTCCCAGTCCTGTCCATCTAAATATCTTTTCACAACTTGGGCGGTATGCGGTTTGGCATTGTCATGTTCAAGAATTAATTTATTGTGCCTATTCACCCATTCTGATCGTTTTTCTTCTACGGCTCGCTTCAAACGCATAAGTTGTCGTCGGTAAACTTGTCCATTAATAGTTTGAGAGGGTTCGAGCAACTCATAAAATACAACACCTCTCTGATCCTACCAAATGCAGAGCATAACCGTGGCGCTGTGAATATTTCTTTTTGGCTGGGATGCGCCGGGTTCACCTGGCTTCACATAAGCTTTTTGGCATTTAGGATTCTCATAGTATATCCATTTTTCATCTCCTGTGATTATTGGATGCAAATATCCTTTTCTTTGCTGCCTTTGAAGTAGCATTTCACAAATTGTCTTTCGACGTTCCATGTCTCTTTCTTTTAATTCATATGGAACCCAGTTACCAACTTTTTGAACCATTCCCATTGCTTTTAAACGCTTTGCAACAGTTGATCATTCAACATTTAATGCTGCAGCCAATTCTGATTGAGTTTGGCAAGAATCCTCTGCCAATAATGCCTCCAATTCAGCATCTTCAAATTTTTTTTGTGGTTTTCCATGTTCTCTGTCCTCAGTGCCAAAATCATTCTTTTGAAATCGTCGAAACCATTCCTTGCAAGTTGTATTAGATGGAGCCTGCTCACCGTAAATCTCCACAAGCAAACGATGAGTTTCCGCTACACTTTTCTTTGCAATATAAAAGTGTAATAACACTTCCCGCAAACGATGTTTACTTGGAACGAAAACCGACATTGTCACGGAGGTAAAAACACTTGTTGCTTACATTTCAACCAAATGTCACGTAGTGCGTTTGACAGCTGATATAAAGTACTATCAAATACAAGTGTTGCCATTTATTAGTGCACGTAAGCTATACTAAAAACGACATATGTTGGAAAAGGGCGGAGTCATATTTACACACCTAATATAAACTAATTCTCCTTAATATCTTTAATGAGATGTATGCTAGCATGGAATATCCCAAAGAATGAACCAATCAGTATGTTCATTTCATTCCGAAACCCAACGGCTGTGATGTTCGACCAATAACACTCTCTTCTTGCTTATGCAAGTTCTTTGAAACTCTTGTGAAGAATCGCCTGCAATGGTGGACGGAAAGTAAGGATGTTCTCCCGAGTTCCCGAGAGTGGCTTTCGTAAGGGGAGATCTTGTTGTGATGATTTGAGAAAATTTAAGAAAACTTGGATTATCCCTTTCACCTCATAAAACTGAATTAATTCACTTTAACAAAAGACGACGGATACGATGATAATTATAAATGGCCATGAGGTGAGGAGTAGCTTAACGGCTCGATTTCTTGGTCTTATTTTTGATTATAAGCTCAATTTCAAGCCCCAACTGGAGAGGGTTCTTCGTCTAGCATTGAGAGCTTTAAATTTAGTGAAGTACATTCGAGGTACATGGTGGGGAGCTGATCCACTCACCCTCACCACTATCTACAAAGCTATTGTACGATCAATTATTGAGTACGGTATTTTCATATATATACCTTCTGCGAATACTTATATGGGAAAACTCGAAAAACTCCAATATGCTGCCATACGATTTTGTTTGGGCTATAGGAATTCCACACCAAGACGCGTACTTCTTGGTGAGACTTCCAACCATTCGATCTCGGGCTACCTTCCTTTGTCAAAATTATTCGATTAAAGCTATGACCAACAGTGATCTCCAGGTCTCATCCACCATCACTCAACTGTATGTAAATAGACATCATGCTAGGATGAAGTTATTCAAAGAATGTATTGCAGATATATCTGCTGTGTTACCGTATTTAAGTATTGAAAAACGTTTCAATATTTACAATGTGAGTTATGACGCATTAAAAAACTCTCCAAAACTTGATAATGACTCGAGACGGGTTGTGAGGACTGTGGCATTGGCTGGATTAAACCCTAATCCAGTCATTGAGGAGTAGTCTTCAGAAGTTGTCTGGATTTATACTGATGGGAGTAAGAGGAATGATGGGGTCTCGGTTGGTCCGGCTTGCTATTGTCCAAGTCTCAATTGAAGAGACAGTGTTAGTATGAATCCTTTTGCATCTATTTATACTGCGGAGTGCTTAGCACTCAGTGAGGCCCTGAACATTGTGGCTGCGCACCCTGATCATGACTTCCTCATTATTAGTGATTCTCTCAGTGCTTTACAATACTTGTCTGGACCGATAATGAATGTAAAAACCAACAAATTTATCCTTGATGTTAAAGAGAAATCGAAGAGCTTTATTACTCTTAATAACAGACCAGAATCACTCAAATTTACTTGGGTCCCATCTCACATGGGTATTGATGGTAACGAAGGGGCGGATCGTCTGGCAGGGCAGGCTACAACTCAATTACATAATGTTGATATTGCCATTTCCTACTCTGACTTTACCGAGTTTCAAGAAGGAATCATTAACAAGTACAGAAGAAAAAATCCTGGAAATGAGTATAGTAAACGGTAGAGAATATTTTGGCTTCTGCTACAAAAGAAATAGAACACCTTGATATAAACATCATAATAAATTTTCACGAAGAACAATTACATGGATTAACAGAGCCAGAGCCAACCATTACAATCTAGCTAGCTCCCTAAAAAGAGTTGGGTTCATTGATTATTCCTCATCTGAGTGTGGTGATTCCGATGAGGATCTCGACCACGTGCTCTGGCATTGTCCCATACATGAGCAATACCGTCAAAAACTTCTAACTGGAACAAGGCTTGAGGGCTTTTCTCCGCCTTATGAAGTTAGTGTCTTTTTGAAGAATTTAAATAGAATAGTATATTGTGAATCAAGGGCGGAAAGTCATTTTCCCGCCCGAGGTGAACATGCTAATTTTTAACACCCCTGGAAAGGAAAGTTCGTATTTTGCTCTTTGATGAGCGGGAGGAAAGCCAAAAATCTCCGCCCGAGGGAGTAACTTTCCACCCGAGGGCGGGAAGTACTCACTTTCCTCCCGCTCATCAGGGAGCAAAGTACGAACTTTCCGTGCAGGTGTGTGAAAAAGGTCCTTTTACATATTGATTCCTTCTTGAAATCATCCGCATTGAATATTTAAGGACTTCTATCTTGATCATTACGATTGAGCACTTGGACAATAACAATGTAAAAATGTAATTGATGTATCATATATTATTTGTATCATTTTTGTTATTATTATTATTAATTTTTTCATAGCAGAATAAGCCGAATGGTTTGAATGCTTTAAATTAAAAAAAAATCCATAAAATTAATGGTATCTGGGAAATTCTTCCATTGGTACATAAATAACACATAATTAGTAGATAACGCAACTTGAGTCAAACGATCATAATTTTGAGCCCAAAGCGTCAGATGCAATTTTCAAAAGACCTAATTGAGTACAAAATTTTTTTGTTCGGTACATAAAAAGCACATTATTAACACATTATTAACCGCCACTCGAAACCCCCTGATTTTGACCGTGTTTCGCCAACTTCATGGGGGTTCGCGCAACACGCAGCGATCAACCGGTAAACCTTCCTTGGAACCTGACAGCCCCCGCTTCACTCCTCGCTGTTTTATGTATTGACTGCCACACTGGCTGTATATCGCGAAAGATATGCTCACTCAAGATGGTTGTGAAGAGCTTGTATAGCGTATTCAGACGTGATCAGCCGGTAATTTGCCGGGTCGGTCAAATCTCCCTTTTTCGGGAGCAGCACAGTTCTTCCCTCCACCAACCACTCAGGGATAGGCTCACTACCCTCGAAGAATGCCATAAATATCCGAGCCAGATGGTTATGGACAGAGGTAAAAATTCTAAGAGAATTAGAATTTAGAGAGAAAAAATTTCCGCTTCACCCAGCCGGGAATCGAACCCGGGTCTCCCAGATACGCGCCGGGCACTCTTACCGACTAAGCTACCGGGAACCACAGAAATTCACTCTCAAATTCACCCCATACACCGCCTAACCTCCTTTAGGCATTAAAGAATTCTAAGGATTGTAAACCTCTTCCACCAAAAGGCGTTGATACCATCAGGACCCGGAGCGGCGTGGTTCTTCATACCTCGTAAAGCAGCTCTGACCTCCTCCTAACTCGCGAAAATTCTACGCGCTACCGACGATGTTATTAACAAAATGCGCGAAATACTCTGAGGGCTGGTGTCTGCACCCCAGCCATTAATATTATTATTATTATTACAATTACTTTTTTACTCGTAAATGAGATTGCTGAACGATCCTCGAGGGTTCCGACTTCACCTCGAAGACCGCCCAGTAAGCTAAGCCATGCAAACACTTCCTAATCGCTCTGCAATAGTGCTCCCTCTAACCAGAGGGTGAGCTCTATTGCAGTCCAGAATCATGCTGCCTAAGTAGACGGAGGGACCCGAGGATGACTGCCTTCTGCATCTGGCCAGCCAAACTAAAGGCTTGACGCCTACAGGCCGGGATGGTTTTGAGCGCAGATATGAATGACTCCTTCATGCCCCCAAGAGAGCCAATGATAAGGACAACCAACTTCACTTTAAATCATCTGTTTATTTGACGTAGCTCAAACAGGAGGGATTGGTATTTGAGCCGTTTCTCCTCTTCTTTCACTGTGATGTTGCTCTCAGCCGGAGCTGAGAACTCAATGACATAGATGATTTTGTCATCAAAATTGAAGAGGACGATGGCAGGTTTCGTCGCAACGATTGGCTTCACAGTCGCGAACGAGAAGTTCCAGTAAATCTTAGACTTCTCGTTCACAACAATGGACTCAATATCTCCTGGAGCATACGGTAGCAGTGGTATTCTGTCTATCCCATTAGAGTGCCGCAGATGGAAATACAGCACTCTGAAAGCCGCATTATGTCAATGGATACAACTCGTGATGGCAATGTCGGGCAAGCCCATAAAATATGCATCAGAGTTTCCGGGGACTGCTTGCAAGCCCGACATCGAATGTCTGGAACTTGCAACCCCATAACACGACTTCGATAGACTAGGGTGTTTACCACACCATCCTAGTAGGCCCAAATGAAACCCTCAGTTTCGGACATCAAGCCAGTTGACTTCAAGAGAGAGAATGTCAGCTGGACGGAGAGACCCTGCTCTTCCATATGGCGGAAGAATACGCCATACATGGGCCTATTAACGTACTGGCGGAACAAGGTGGACTGCTCCGCCGCCTTGATGGTCGCTCTACGCCGAGATTTGGCCATGAAGGCTAATGAATCACCAGCCAACTGACCATCTCGGCCACGACGAAATCCCAAACCGAGGGACGTCGCTGCGGTATCTGCTGCCTTATATAGGAAGGCTTGAACCCCAAGCAGCTCATGATAAGCACGAACTCCAAGTGCGGTTCCAAACCATTCATAACGTCACAAACTAAACCGAGGACTAGACGATCATGTAGAGCGTCCAAACTGAGAAGTCCTCGTCCCCCACTCTCCCGCGGAAAAAATTACCGCGGACTCGAAGAGCGTGGATGGACACTTCTGTGGATATTCATCAGCTTATAGTGGGTATCTCTGTCCAGTTGATTCAGCTCACCTCTACTCTATTTGAGAACTCCAAAGGAGTAGAGAAGCACCGCGACAGCGAACATGTTCGACGCGGCGACTTTATTCTTCCCGGAAAGTTCGGATTTCCAAACTTTCCACAGCCGCCGCCGGTACTCTCCGCCAAGAGTCTTCTTGACTGCCTCAGCGTCCACTGCGGAATGCTGATTGAAGCCAAGATATCGATATGATTCTTCAGCGCCAAGACGATGTATGACGCTTCCACCCACAAGCTGAAGATCACCGATCTCGTCACTGACTTTGCCCCTCTTTAGATGGAAAACGTCGCACATCATGGCTCGTGCTATCAAATGCCTTGCGATAGTCGACTCAGGCCACCGACAGATTGCGATGGTACTGCAACGAATCGCGCAATACGCAGCGATCAATCAGTAACCCTTCCTTGCAACCAGAGTTGATAAACCATGTCTAAAGAAGGTTAGACGGAGTAAGATCGATTCACGGTTGAGTTTTATGTTTTATTAAACCAAAAACCATAAACTCAGATATAAAAATCAGAGTTTATTATTATTATTATTATTATTATTATTATTATTATTATTTCGAGTCTACTTTATCATTTTTTATTTTGTCGGAAGGATGAGGACGCCGAAAGTAAATTTTCCTTTTCTGTGAAATTCTTTTTAGAATAGGAACCATATGTAACAATCATGTAAATTCTTCAATTTTGAGACTTTGTTTAAAACACTGTAAAAAGAAAGGGATGAGAGAAAAAGAGAAGTGGGGAACTGGAAAAAATAGGGTTATAAAATCTGTCAAGAAAGTTCGAGACAGATGGTTGTGGGCCTCACGTTCGGGGCGATCTTCACTGAACGACGGAAGATTCCCGGTCGGAAACTTCCGGAAGGTAGATCCCTATATCAGCGAGGAACCGGTGGGTTCCCGGTTCAGTTTCAAATCAGATTTCGAAGAGTAAAGATCACATACGAATGATACTGGGAAAGATTCTTTGTGGAAATTTCTTGGAGAAAGTGTGCAAGTGTGAAAATAGAAGTGAAGGACCGGGAAAATCATCTTCTCTGAATCGAGAAAAGTCCTTAAACTTGGGCTCTAGAGCATTCCATCGGGACCGGGAAAATTAGCTTCTCAAGTGCGAGAACAGTCCTGATTTCATCTGAGGACCAGGAAAATCAGCTTCTCAAGTTCGAGAGCAGTCCTCAAGGGTCATTAACATTTGGGCAGAGTCCAAGCCCAGGAAAATCAGCTTCTCGAATCATCGAGAACTGTCTTGGTACTTATTCGAACATTCCAAATTATTAATATCCTTTAATATTTGTTTCTTTTAGTTGTGCGAGAATTATCTAGAAGAGAAATAAAAATAAGAGATTTTTGTCAACATCGTTTGTCCTTTGTTCTCTTCGTCCACCAATCCAAATTGCTCTAACAGACATCAATAGTCGAACAAGTGAGGACAATGTCGATTTCTTTTTGTTTGTAGTTTTGACCGCCCAATAACCCGTTTCCATCCGAAATCCACCCGTCTCTCCATAACCTAGCACACTGAGCGACCCGGGGACCGTAATCTTTCCCCGAAAATCTAGTTTTCTCCCTTTTTGAGTACGTTTTAAATGATTTCGAGTGAGTTGGAATTGTTTTATCAATTTTTCTGGTTTTTCAGTTCCGGATAAAAAATACTTGACGCCCATAATTTTTGGGTTTCTGAGTTTAACTATTCAGGGGATGAAGGGCGAATGTAATAGGCATTTTTAACCCCCATGCGAAAATGTCACGTTACACTTTGTCGCACACCTACGCACAGCCGAACTCGGCTGACGTCTCCTGGCGCACGCGAATACCAGTCCTCGGGGCGCAAAGTGCTAACACTTTTTAAACACGAATATTCGGCGTTATTTTATATTTCTTGATTCCCTATTTTACTGCGAATAATATTTGCCACGTTCGTGTCCTCATACTATCCGAATCAAGAGAGGCATTTCATGACGTTATTTTGGGGCATAATAGCCGGGTTATTGCGATGAGTTTTTTTTTACTCATGTGGTTGGCCAGTCCTCGCCTTCGGTTCAAACGCCAACGCCACACGAGTAAAGAACCCCATCGCAACAATTCGGAAAAATAGCGTCTTAGGCTAGTCGGCATAACATACGTCCTCAACTCACCGCATCACTGTTAAAAGTGAGGACGCTCCCGGCAAAAAAGAGTTTTTGACACTGTTGCTACGTTTACTTTGAGAGGAAAAGTGTCTTTACGCCGAGTCTTTCCGTTTACTTTTAAACGAAAAAGACACAGTTCGGTTATTCGTTGAACGTAACATCACTGTTAAAATAGTATACTTCGATACGAGTAAGACGGAATTTTCATGAATGTGAAGTTATCGCTCCGAGGCGAAGCCGAGGGTTGCCAATCACACTCGTGGAAATTTCCATCTCAGATGTGTCAAACAATATTTTTTGACAGTGATGTTGAACAATACTGTCAAGAAGTATTATTCGACACATGTGAGACGGGAATTTTCAGCTCGTGTGATTGACAGCCCTCGACTTCGCCTCGGGCCGCCAGCTTCGCACTCATAATAATTTCGCTCACTCGTATCGAAATGTACTATTTTATTATAATGACGAGAGGCAGGGATTCACAGACATGTAGCGAAATATTGCTCGTCACCCGGCTGAAAAAAAATTTTCTAGTCATATGATTGCAATCCTCGCCTTCGGCTCGGATTGCGAACTCATATTCGCCAAAAAGTTTTTTACGGCCTAACTATGAAAGGAACTAATGTGTTCTTCCGTGGGAGGACATGACAACTGAAAATCAGCTCATTTTACGAGGTTTTTTTCGCCAATTGTCAGTATTCAGGAGCACGAATGTAATTAAAAAAAGAATAATAATTTAGAATTGGCGCTGAACCATTTTTCTCGAGATTTATGAATTATTTCGAGTCCAATGAATTATATACAGAGTGCATGTATCGATTTACCATTGGCCGCCATATCTGGACGATAAATATCAACGCGGGGCTGGGCGACGAGAAAGGGGTACGAGTAACTCCATACGGGCCTTAAATATTTTTGCTATTATCAATAATGGCTTCTATCATCAGAAACTAGTAGAGAGATACAAAAACGGAAAAACGGAAATGCATTGCCAGTTCCTGTGTTTTTCCAGATAAATTCAACAAACCAGAATTCTCATATTTGTATGCATTTCTTTCTTCGATTCTAATGAATTCGTGAATGGATGAATTGCAAAGATTTGAACTTCATTTAATGAAGACTTAATGAAAATATGGGAATCATTGAGATAAAATGTTGAGTTTATGGAATTCATTACAATAAATATATTACGTCAAAACGCTAGAATAGTCATTACATCGACAAAGAAAATAATTGAATAAATATGAAACGGAAGTTAGGAAAAAAACTTATCTGAAAATGATTGCAATATGGCTAGTAGGGATGTTCCGCGATAGGTTTATTACAGTACTATTATTGCTACTATTGGTTTGGTACAGGTTCCTTGCGGTAGACGTATGGAGAATCCAGTTTGATTGGATAGATTTGTGCCTTGCTATAATCATAATCTCTGTAGGATCTTATGCTGATAGAGTTTTCATAAGTACGATTATTTTGGTTCCGAAAGTGACGAAAATTAATAACGCAAAAACTAATAATCTGTCATACATCTTCTGTTTGCGGTTTTTTTTCATTGTTCAACCATATATTCTGGGAATGCCTGCGCTACAATGCAAGACCAAATAGAAATGTTGAATATAATAAATCTGCTATCCATTATTTGGCCGCCGTTCATGCAAAAACTACTGAATGGATTTCAATTGTAGTTTTACTATTACATACTTTAGGGTCCCCAATCGGCTTTAGGTTATAAGTAAGGCCGGAGAGTTCCTTTACCGAAACGGTAGATTTGACGAAGTTGGCGTCAAATAGTGATTTGAAGTGAACTATAAATAGGGAGGGAAAAAAATTTGAAAAACATCCTTACATCTTACGTTAGAACATCCCGAAAGTTGAAAAAGAACTCTCGGTTTTCCCCCAAAACCCTAAAGAAAGCCTAGACTCATCCCGAAAGTTAAAAAAGAACTCTCGGTTTTGTCCCCAAGACCCTAAAGAAAATCTAGACTCATCCCTAAAATTGAAAAAGAACTCTCAGTTTTCCCCCAAAACCCTAAAGAAAGCCTAGACTCATCCCGAAAGTTAAAAAAGAACTCTCGGTTTTGTCCCCAAGACCCTAAAGAAAATCTAGACTCATCCCTAAAATTGAAAAAGAACTCTCAGTTTTCCCCCAAAACCCTAAAGAAAGCCTAGACTCATCCCGAAAGTTAAAAAAGAACTCTCGGTTTTGTCCCCAAGACCCTAAAGAAAATCTAGACTCATCCCTAAAATTGAAAAAGAACTCTCAGTTTTCCCCCAAAACCCTAAAGAAAGCCTAGACTCATCCCGAAAGTTAAAAAAGAACTCTCGGTTTTGTCCCCAAGACCCTAAAGAAAATCTAGACTCATCCCTAAAATTGAAAAAGAACTCTCAGTTTTCCCCCAAAACCCTAAAGAAAGCCTAGACTCATCCCGAAAGTTAAAAAATAACTCTTGGTTTTGCCCCCAAGACCCTAAAGAAAACCTAGACTCATCTCTAAAGTTGACAAAGAACTCTCGGTATCCCCCCAAAACCCTAAAGAAAGCCTAGACTCATCCCGAAATTTAAAAAAGAACTCTCGGTTCTCTCGGTTTATTTTCTCGAAATAAAATTTTAAAGTTTTTTTTACTTGTTTTTCAAATAAGAAAAGAATAAACATGGTATGATGAAAAAATTTAGAAATTTTATCTCGAGAAATTTCTATAGAAAATATCCCAATAAAAAAAGTTGTATAGAAAAACCAATTTTCTATTGATTTTTTTCTACAAAATATTTTCAATAGAAACGGTAAACAAATAATAGATTTTCCAATAGAAGTTCAATAGAATTCTTTTGCGAATTTGCTTGGTTTTTCTATTAAATTTTTTCGTATGTGCATAGTTAATCCAGAGTCAACTCTAGGTGTATAGACGAAACCCAGAGAAAAGAGAGAGAAACTTTGGAAAATTCCTGGAAAATTGAGTCTGGGTAATCTCTGGGAAGTTGAGTCTGGGTTAACTCTGGGTTTGATCCATCAGGGTATTCTTCAGGTTCTCTGTGTTTTTCATCAGAAACATTCCATATAAATGTATAGAAAAAATCGATTGGTGTATCCAAATCATTTATGGAGATTTCTATACACAAAATTCCTCGTCGTTAATTTTCCAATTTTTCTTCAATTCATTTTTCTATTTTTATCTAGCAGTGAAAGATAGCCAAAATGTTCAGCGGATTGATTCAATCCGGAAAGTCGATTTGATTCGAGTACTGTGACTTGATCTAAGTAGGAAGATACTTCATTCAAGTAGGACAAATAATAGATTCAAGTGGGAAAAATACTCGAATCAGGTAGAAAATTTTCGAGTTTTTCAGCGGAAAAACAAATTCGACTGAGTAAATGGAGCCTACAGAGATTTAGTTAGTGGAATGAATTTGGGGGCACCCCACGATGGTACAAAAAAATCAGGAACCCCGGAGAGGCCTGACGGACCAACCCGAGAGTTGGGATTCTAGATTTTTCCCGTAAACCTAGAGTATGTCTCGGGATTTACTAGAGTTGGAATGAGCTCGTAACCTAGAGTTTTTCTATGTTTTCTCTGAGGTCTTGAGGGCAAAATCCAGAATTCTTTTTTAATTTTAGGAATGAGTCTAGGCTTTCTTTAGGGTCTTGGGGCAAAACCGAGAGTTATTTTTTAACTTTAGGGATGAGTCTAGGTTTTCTTCAGGGTCTTGGGGGCAAAACCGAGAGTTANTAGAGATTGAAAAAAAAAAATTTGTTTTCAATTCAAAAATTCCTCCGACCCTAACTAAGACTAAGGGATGAAATTTGTGCCAACGTGTTGAGCCACTGTGTTGTATCACTCATTGAGCATTTAATACTCAATGAGTGACACAAATTTCATCCCTTAGCGCNTTTCAACTTTAGGGATAAGTCTAGGTCTTCTTTAGGGTTTTGGGGCAAAACCGAGAGTTATTTTTCAACATTAGGGATGAGTCTAGATTTTCTTTCGGGTTTCTCTTTCGGGCCTCTCCCCCTCTCCCTCTCTCCCCCTCTCCCCCTCCCTCTCTCGCTCTCTCTCTCTCTCCCTCCCTCCCTCTCTCTCCCTCCCTCTCTCTCTCTCTCTCTCTCTCTC
>NW_021680523.1:153866-155105 GCF_001412515.2 Diachasma alloeum | reverse complement strand
TGCCAACGTGTTGAGCATTTAATGCACAATGAGTGACACAAATTTCATCCCTCAGCACCTGTTAGGGAGGGAGGAGGGAATTTTTGAAAAAGCGAAGAGATTGAAAAGAAAATTTTTTTTCAAATGAATTCTCCAAAGTTCGGAGATTGAAAAAATTTTTTTTTTTCCATTCAAAAATTCATTCCTCCGANTCTTCGCACTTTAAAAAATTCACTCCTTCCCTCCCTAACTGGCCCTAAGGGATAAAATTTGTGTCACTTATTGAGTATTAAATGCTCAACACGTTGGCACAAATTTCATCCCTTAGTCGCAGTTAGGGTGGGAGGAATGAATTTTTCAATTGAATTTTTTTTTCCATTTCTTCGCACTTTAAAAAATTCACTCCTTCCCTCCCTAACTGGCCCTAAGGGATAAAATTTGTGTCACTTATTGAGTATTAAATGCTCAACACGTTGGCACAAATTTCATCCCTTAGTCGCAGTTAGGGTGGGAGGAATGAATTTTTCAATTGAATTTTTTTTTCCATTTCTTCGCACTTTAAAAAATTCACTCCTCCCTCCCTAAATGGCCCTAAGGGATAAACTTTATTTCACTTATTGAGTATTGAATGCTCAACACGTTGGCATAAATTACATCCCTTAGTCGCAATTAGGGTCGGAGGAATGAATTTTTGAATTGAAAAAAATTTTTTTTTGCAATTTCTTCGCGCTTTCAAAAATTCACTCCTCCCTCCCTATGAGGCGCTAAGGGATGAAATTTGTGTCACTCATTGAGTATTAAATGCTCAACACGTTGGCACAAATTTCATCCCTTAGTCGCAGTTAGGGTCGGAGGAATGAATTTTTGAATTGAAAAAAAAAATTTTTTTTCAATCTCCGCACTTTGGAGAATTCATTTGAAAAAAAATTCTTTTTTCAGTCTCTTCGCTCTTTCAAAAATTTACTCCTCCCTCCCTAACAGGCGCTAAGGGATGAAATTTGTGTCACTCATTGTGTATTAAATGCTCAACACGTTGGCACAAATTTCATCCCTTAGTCGCAATTAGGGTGGGAGGAATGAATTTGTGAATTGAAAAAAATTTTTTTTTCCATCTCTTCGCACTTTAAAAAATTCACTCCTCCCTCCCTAACTGGCCCTAAGGGATAAAATTTGTGTCACTTATTGAGTATTAAATGCTCAACCCAAATTGGCACAAATTTCATCCCGTAGTCGCAGTTAGGGTGGGAGGAATGAATTTTT
>NW_021680523.1:152921-153617 GCF_001412515.2 Diachasma alloeum | reverse complement strand
AAATGCTCAACACGTTGGCACAAATTTCATCCCTTAGTTGCACTTAGGGGCGGCCGAATGAATTTTTGAATGGAAAAAAAAAATTTTTCTTTCAATCTCCGCACTCTGGAGAATTCATTTGAAAAAAAAATTTTTTTTCAATCTCTTCGCTGTTTCAAAAATTCACTCCTCCCTCCCTAACAGGCGCTAAGGGATGAAATTTGTGTCACTTATTGAGTATTAAATGCTCAACACGTTGGCACAAATTTCATCCCTTAGTCGCAATTAGGGTCGGAGAAATGAATTTTTGAATTGAAAAAAAAATTTTTTTTGCAATTTCTTCGCGCGTTCAAAAATTCACTCCTCTCTCCCTATTAGGCGCTAAGGGATGAAATTTGTGTCACTCATTGAGTATTAAATGCTCAACACGTTGGCACAAATTTCATCCCTTAGTCGCAGTTAGGGTGGGAGGAATGAATTTGTGAATTGAAAAAAAATTTTTTTTTCCATCTCTTCGCACTTTAAAAAATTCACTCCTCCCTCCCTAACTGGCCCTAAGGGATAAAATTTGTGTCACTTATTGAGTATTAAATGCTCAACACGTTGGCACAAATTTCATCCCTTAGTCGCCGTTAGGGTCGGACGAATGAATTTTTGAATGTAAAAAAAAAATTTTTTCTCAATCTCCGCACTTTGGAGAATTCATTTGAAAAAAAT
>NW_021680523.1:120628-149223 GCF_001412515.2 Diachasma alloeum | reverse complement strand
TATATATATATATATATATATATATATATATATATATACCTGTAATAATAACAAGAAGAATAATACTGACAATAATAATAATAATAATGCGTAGGGAGGAAAGGCGTAGGAAGTAGTGCTGGGCTAACCACCCGGCAGCATCTATGCCCGGTTCCCGTGTAGGAATCGCGCCACTCGAGCTCTGATAAGAAGCTGTATCCCAGCTAGAAATACGCCGCTCCACGCCGGCTCGGGCAAGCTACACGCCTACTCGAGTTTGAACCGCGTCACGCGCTCTCAGCCGCCGTTACACTAGCGCTCGGGATCTTTCCCTGGGCCTTAGTTGAATGGCCACCGCTCAACCTCCGGGTTATCCTCAGTCACTTGATCCCGGCACACCTAACCTCAATAATAATTTGACAGGTCCCATAGCATTGCAATTTGATCAAAAAATTGAGGGAATAATTGTGAAGATGACATGGATTTGCAATTAAACGTAATCACAAGCGCAGCAAAAGCTGAAGTGGTATAAACCAGTCCAGTGGTATTAATTTGAAATAGGATGTAAAATAACTCAGAAAAACGTAATAAAGAATTTCTTTTTTTTTTTCAACACAACTCGCAACATCTAGAGAAATTGTCATTGGAAAAATGAGAACAAACCTTCTTTGTTATAAAGTTATATTTTCATGTTTAAATCGTCAGACCCACGTTCACTGTTTGAAAAAAAAAACTAAAAATTCATGGAGAGTAAATCAATAATTACAAAAGGGTAACACTGAATACAATTTAAAGATGAAAAATCATAAACTTCCATATATCACTAAAAATTCAATGATATACAAAAAAACTTAGAAAATTTGAGCCGAAGAAATTCTATAGGAAATCGATTTCTATTGATTTCTTCTATAGAATATTTCTTATCGAACATGTCAATAGAAACGGCAAAAAACTTATAGAAAATTCATTAGAAATCCAATAGAATTTTCTAGCGATTCGCTAGGATTTTTTATTAAATTTTTTCATACGTGGAGTTAAATTCAAATTTGAATCATCTCATATTTTTATTGAACAGAAGATTTTTAATGAAAAGATTTTTGTGTTATTAATGAGACGTTAAAAATGAATGAATTGAATCAGTTGTATCAAAACGATTCAAAAATGATATTCTTGAGTGATTCACAAAAGGTATTTCTGTTTTTTTTTCTTTGAAGAATGAAGACACGTGAAATGGACTTGTTTCGATTTTTCTGTATTTTTATTTGGGGCAATGGGGATTTTTTTTTGCGAGATTATTTCCGGGGAGGAAGATTCCTAGAAACCTTTAAGATTATTCTGGGAAATGATTCAATTCGATTTTGCCCCACCCTCCGCTCGAAACGCCACAACTGAGTTGGAGCTGAGTTTCGAGCGTTGAGCCACTGCTCAATCTCAGGTACTGGGTTGTGCCGTCTTGGCGTTGGGCTCCAAGCCGGTATGGAGCGGCGTGACGCGCCGTGAACTCGGGTACAGCGTCAAGCCGAGGCTGAGTTCTGAGTACTTGAGTTGCAGCTGAATCCCCGGTCAAATTCCTACACGGGTTCCGTCATCGAGCCGCGGCAGGGCCCCCCATAATCGGTCCCTCTCGGATGGGGACCGTGGATCATTTTGGAGGGGTGAACGATCCGGATCCAAGGGTAACAACCCGGCTGTTAGAAGGATTAGGTGGACGGAGGAACTGAAGGAGGAGCTGGTACAATTCTGGCAAGACAGTGAGCCGACGCAGGCGGAATACATGGCAAGGATGCGAGACTTGTGGTGTGCAGTGTACCCTGAGTTTTCGCACTGCACACAGCAACACCTGAGAGATCAAACCGCCCACTTGAGTCGGCAAGGATACGATTCGCTGCTTGTTCGACGGGGGCTGTTGAATTATCATCCGCCTGGCATGCCATAGGCGGGTGATGATTTGCAGCTGGGGGAGCCGACCCAACGGAGAGGTGAGGACTCTGAGGAGCCCTCACGAGAAATAGGGGCAAGAAGGGAGAGAGTCACTGGGAAGTTTCTCTGGCATGAACAACTGGCATCTGAGAATGAGGCACTGACCGCCACCCTCCACGGAGACATTAATTTGCTCGGCCTGAACTGGGCTGTGTATGATGTAGCTCTTCGTTTGAAGCCTCGAGCTCCCAGTGGGTTCGTTTGAGGCGAAAATACGAAGGCGCGTCGCGCAGCTTCAGAGCAAGATCGACGTGGCGAGGAAACAGGCGTCGCGCATTCAATGTGTGATTGATTTTATCACCAGTGGTAGTGCATTTACTACCCGTGTTCGCAAAATATCTGCGAATTTGCGCAACCATCATCACACGTTGAATAAGGCTATCCTTCTTGTAATTAGGGAGAGATTTGTGGAGAAGATGCGCGTTTTAGGAACCATAAAGCGATCTTGACAATTCTTGTTGACAATTCTGTCTTCCTCTCCGATCCCAATCGCTGGTTCGAACCAGCTTCGCCTGTACCCGGTAAGATACATTCGGTCGGGGTCTGTACGGGCAGGCGCCTGATCACATAGTGGAGACTCCAGCCCTCAGGGAGTTTCGTGCGATCTGTCGGGTACATCGCAGACAGCGTGTGGAATTCTCACGAGTCATTCAGGAAGAGGTCCAAGCTGCAATACGAGGAATGAAGAACCATGCCGCTCCAGGGCCTGATGGCATCAACGCCTTCTGGTGGAAGAGATTTACCTCTGTGCATGGTCATCTGGCGCGAATATTTACGGCGTTCATCGAAGGCAGTGAGCCTCTTCCTGAGTGGTTGGTGGAGGGAAGAACTGTGTTGCTCCCGAACTTGTCCAACCCAGCGAAGTATCGACCGATCGCGTGCCTGAATAGTCTATATAAGCTCTTTACAGGCATCTTGAATGAGCATATCCTCCATGATATACAACCAGTGTGGCAGGAAATTCATGAACAGCGTGGAGCGAAGCGGGGGCTGTCAGGTTGTAAGGAAGGTTTACTCGTCGATCGTTGTGTATTGCGCGATTCGATGCAGTACCATCGCAATCTGTCAGTGGGCTGGGTCAACTATCGCAAGGCATTCGATAGCATGAGCCATGAGCTCATTTCCCTGCTATTGGAGTGGCTTGGAGTAGAGGGCCACATAATGAGGTGCATTAGAGACCTCGCGCCACTCTGTAGAACGCGCTTTATCATAACATCTAGTGAGGGGAAGCTGACTTCAGGGTTGGTGCAATTCGAGAAAGGAGTCGTTCAGGGTGATACCCTAAGTCCTCTTTTGTTTTGCATCTCACTAATGCCGCTACCTGTTGCACTGCGTTGTGTTGGAGGATATCAAGCCGAAAGGCCTGGTGATAGGAGGCATCAGGTAAGCCATGTATTTTACATGGATGACCTGAAACTGTTTGCCTCGGGAGAACGACAACTCAAGCTTCAGCTTGACGTGGTTGCGGTGTACTCACGTGCGGTCGACATGAGTTTCGGTTTGGACAAGTGCGCCGTTTACCACCTGAAGAGGGGCAAAGTCGGCAACGATGTGGGTGATGTTCAGCTAGTGGATGGAAGCGTCATACATCACCTTGGCGCCGAAGAGTCCTACCGATATCTTGGCGTCAATCAGCGATCCATAGTGGACCGCAACTGCGTTCGGTCTACGGTTCGGGTCGTTGCTACGGTTTGAAAAAAATTCGAAGAGAATTAGAAGTTAGAGAGAAAAAATTTCCGTTTCACCCAGCTGGGAATCGAACCCGGGTCTCCCAGATACGCGCCGGGCACCCTTACCGACTAAGCTACCGGGCACCACAGAAATTCACTCGCAAATTCACCTCATACACCGCCTAACCTCCTTTAGGCATGAAAGAATTCTAAAAGAATTAGAATTTAGAGAGAAAAAATTTCCGTTTCACCCAGCCGGGAATCGAACCCGGGTCCCCAGACTCTTCGCGGGGAATATCGGCGGCGACTCCGCAGAGTTTGGAAATCCGAACTTTCCGGCAAGAATAAAGTTGCCGCAACGAATATGTTCGCTGTTCCAGTGCTTCTTTACTCCTTTGGCGTCCTTAAGTGGAGTAGAGATGAACTGAAACAGCTAGACAGCGATACCCGCAAGCTGATGAACATCCACAGGAGTCTGCATCCACGCTCTCCGTGTCCGCGGTTATATTTCCCGCGAGAGAGTGGGGGGCGAGAACTTCTCAGTTTGGAGTCTCTTCATGAGCGTGTGGTCCTTGGTTTGGCATGTGACATTATGAACGGATTAGATCCGCACTTGGAGTTCGTGCATGATCATGAACTTCAGGGGGTTTAAGCCTTTCTGTATAAGGCAGCAGATACCGCAGCAGTTACCCTCGGTCTGGCATTTCGTCGTGGTCAAGATGGTCAGTTGCCTCGTGATTCACTGGCTAGCATGACTAACAAGGAACACTAGGGAGGTGTTCCCCTCCGATTTTGATCAAACTCATATATGTTGTAGAGGACTCAAAACTAAAGGACACGTATTTTTTTTACCGGCTAATGGGCGGCTTTAGGGGGGGAAACCATGGTCAGAAGGTGACCACCTTCGGGGGTGATCTTTCAATCCCACCTATAAGGAGGGTATTTTTATAAATGTTCATCACGGTAATGAACAGCTTTTGAGAAGTTATAAAAATCACAATTGATAGTTCCTCCGGGGGTTAAAATTGGGGGGATTAACTACCCGGTAAAAATTTTGTTTTTCAAAAAAAAAAAAAAAAAATATATGGCTCATAATTTAATAAAACCAATTGCATTTGAAAGAGCATGGAAAAATGCAGAATACCTGTTTTTGGATTTTCTCCGGAACTGAAGTTTTCTGGGGTGAAAAAAATGATTTCTCGATAATATCACCCATCACAGTGGTGAAGTTTTTTATCCATTTCATCAAGGCAATATATAGCTGGTGAGAAATTATGAAAATCATAATCGATAGTTCATCCGGGGGTTGAAATTTGAGGGCTAAACTACCCACATAAAAATTTCGTTTTTCAAAAAAAAAACTATGGCTCAGAATTTTATAAAACCATTTGCGTTTGAAAGAACATGGAAAAATGCAGAATACATGTTTTTGGATTTTCGCCAGAACTGAAATTTTCTGGGATACATAAAAAATGATTTCTTGGTAATATCACCCATCACAGTGGTGCAGTTATTTATTCATTCCATCGAGGTAATAAATAGCTTATGGGTGATTCTGAAAATCACAATTGGTGGTTCCTCTGGGAGTTGAAATTTAAAGGGGGGGGGGCTAAACAACCTGTGTGAAAATATTTTGAAAAAAATTATAGGTCAGGATTTCATGAAAATGATTGCATTGGGAAGAACATGGAAAAATGCGGAATACCTTTTTTTATTTTCCCCGGAACTCAAATTTTCTGGGGTAGAAGAAATAATTTCTGGGAGAACTGTGAGTTGTCCAAATGATTTAGTATTTATTGTAGAAACTCATTCCATCCGTCTCAATCGAGCCTTTACTTCTTTGGCATTTTCCTGTGGTTGTCCATATATACATTTTATTATGAATTATAATCGGTACAGAAATGATATTCATAAAAAAAAATAGTACAGGCAGAGAGACTTTCTGCGCCACGAGCATCTAACTACTGCAACATTAGAACAACCATCAACATCACATTGTGGATTAGAAGATTGTCCAAATGCAGAATCAACAGGATTTGGTTTTTTACCAATGTAGCCACTTTGGAACCAAGCATAACGAAATAGATTTTGATACATTGGTGACGATAATTGATTATGAACTAGAGACTGCAATTTTATTACATTATTTCGTGCATGTAAATTGATGTCATGATTCAAGAGAACGACCGTATCTGAAAAATGACGGACATAATTTTTCCAAATTCTGAAACCGTATACATCAAGAGGTTGAATTTTCCCGGTCGTCCCTTTCGGAATCAGCATAGTTAATTGTTGGAAAGATGGCGCCAGCTCCCGGTCCCACTGGGCTTAGGCCCTTGCGTATGACATATATATTCGTTATGGGGAGACTAGATCTTGCGCATGCGCGGATCACCTCTCCATCAGGTTGTAACATGTGAGAGTTCACTCTACTGCGAGATGCGAGACGCGAGACGTGTTGTAGCCAATAAACCAGTATTCTAATAATAAAACCCGTGTACCATTTATTGTGTCCACACCCGCCATCCAACATTAATAATTCTTTATTTCGAGCAGTTACCTCTTCTACCACTCGAGAGCAATGTCCACTCCATGAATCGATCAACAGTAGACTTTTTGGTCACACGTATGGAAAGAATACTTCTTCCAACCAAATTTTGAAGTGCTCTGGAATGTTTGAAATACGATGAACATTGCAATCAGTGTAAATAACTTGTTACATCTTATTATACATTAAAAATATCATCTTACCAAAAGTCAGTTTTCCCGATTTTGAAGCCGTTACATAAACATTTGAAGGTCTGAATAGATTTTCCTGGACCCTTGGGCCAAACGTTCCGGAGGGTTCCTTGTAAACAAGGAAAAGAAATGACAATAATTTTCCATCAGCAGATATCGTGGGTTGTATCGTATAACTGTGTGTCATTGATGTTATAGATTGTACAATGCACGAGACTACTTTAGATCCCTTGTCCGCCAAAGTTCGTCCCGAATGCGTTTACAATTGAAAACCACTTTGATCAGAATTATAGATGTTTTGCGAGCCATACATTTCAAAATATGGTTTGATTTTCTGCACGAATTCATCCGCTGTTTTCTGTAAATCTTCTTGATTTTCCATTGTTTTACGCGTCACTAATTTAATAATCTTGCGAGATGTAATATGATGAGCTCTTTTGAAGTAATGCAGCCACCACGGGGAGGTCTTGAAACGAATATACTCATTTCCAATATCTTTCTGGGCTCGCAGAGCCCACCTTCGTAGGTCTGCATCATGAACAATTAACCCCGCATCAATAGCATTCTTCATATTTTTCAATGTATACTCTGATATACGCTTTAACTTCTCCATATAAGATTCTCCTTTATTGGCTTGATGCGCCCAGCGACGTAATTGTTGGACGGATTTCACTTTTTTGAATCTATTGGAAACGGTTTTTATAGACAGATTTTTCTTGGTTTTCGCACTCCTCCAGAATTCAACTGCTTTTTTTTATATTCATAGCCTATAGGTTCATCATCATCCGAACAACTATCAGGTGATTCTTTAAGACGCGATTGGAATTCTATATCCTCAATTGGTATCCCTTCGATATCTTTATACGGCTCTTGGAAATCGAGAGTGGATTCTTCAATCATTTCCACACCATTATATTCCTCCATAGTTTCTTTCAATATCTTTTCGAAATTAGTTACCAATTCTCATTCTGCATTAGTTACAGGAGTTTCCACAAGATTCATCACTTCAAACGTTGCCATGAGGAGCTTAATAACGTTTATAGAATTGAATCTCATGGTGAAAACAATTGGAGATATACAATTAGAAAGAGAATGTTTCCCCGTGATATGTTTATGTAGACTGAAAACTGTGCAAAACGGATGAGAACAAAATTGCAGAAATATTCGGGGTTATCAATAATGCATGATTACTGAACTGATACGCTATTTTTGGGTATAGGTGACGTTTGCATGAATATTGTTACTTTGTTTGGATTTATTATCGCTTTCAGCAGTGTGTTAACACCACATATAGTATAATGATGGATCACCTCATGGAACCATTACCCAGCTTTCCCAGACAGGAAAAATACTATACGGAAAAATTCCGATTATTCGGCAAGTGTTTTTTTGTATTTGTGGCTGCTTTTCCTTGGAATAACCATAACATTGCTGCACCTAAAGTAAACGAAAATTCTATCCCAGTGGATCACTGTTTCTTTAATCTATTATTGTTGTCATCATAATGCCGGATTCTGAAGGAATATAATCTTCACATGCGGACTATTAGAATCAAAATTGAAAATTCAAATATTTGGAATCAGTGACTTATAAAAGAAATCAATGTTCTTACTTACAACTTCGATGCCGAGATAAATGCGAAAAAAGGTATACTGTATTATTTCATGATCTTCCCGATGCAATCATTTCCATAAAATCCTGAGCCATATATTTTTTTAATAAAAAAAAATTATTTCAAAAGGGTAGCTCACCCCCCCAATTTCAAGCCCCAGAGGAACTATTAATCGTGATTTTCATAATCACTCACAAGCTATTTATTACCTCGATGGAATGAATGAATAACTCCACCACTGTAATGGGTGATATTCCCAAGAAATCATTTTTTATGTATCCCAAAAAATTTCAGTTCTGGCGAAAATCCAAAAACACGTATTCTGCATTTTTCCATGTTCTTTCAAACGCAAATGGTTTTATAAAATTCTGAGCCATGGTTTTTTTTTTTAAAACGAAATTTTTATAGGGGTAGTTTAGCCCTCAAATTTCAACCCCCGGATGAACTATCAATTATGATTTTCATAATTTTTCACCAGCTATATATTACCTTGATGAAATGGATAAAAAAACTTCACCACTGTGATGGGTGATATTACCGAGAAATGATTTTTTTCACCCCAGAAAACTTCAGTTCCGGAGAAAATCCAAAAACAGGTATTCTGTATTTTACCATGCTCTTCCAAATGCAATTGGTTTTATTAAATTATCAGCCATATTTTTTTTTTGAAAAACAAAATTTTTACGGGGTAGTTCATCCCCCCAATTTCAACCCCCGGAGGAGCTATCAATTGTGATTTTTATAACTTCTCACAAGCTATTCATTACCGTGATGAACAGTTGTAAAAACACCCTCCTTATAGATGGGATTGAAAGATCACCCCTGAAGGTGGTCACCGTCTAACCATGGTTTCCCCCCGTAAAGCCGCGTATTAGCCGATAAAAAAAAATACGTGTCCTTTAGTTTTGAGTCCTCTACAACATATATGAGTTTGATCAAAATCGGAGGGGAACACCTCCCTAGTGTTCCTTGTAAGTCTCGGCGAAGAGCGGCCATCAAGGAAGCGGAGCAGTTCACCTTACTCCGTCAGCACATTGGCAGGCCCATGCATGGCGTATTCTTTCGTCATATCGAAGAGCAGGGTCTGTCCGTCCAGCTGACATTTGCATTTTTAAAATCAAGCTGCCTTGATGTCTAAGACTGAGGGATTCATTTGCGCATGTCAGGACGGTGTTGTAAACACCTTAGTCTATCGAAGTGGTGTTATGGAGTTGCAAGTGTCGGACACTAGATGTTGAGCTTGTATTAACATTTGCGACACTCCTATGAAATAGACAGATCACCGGTGCTGCCTTATGCTCCAGGATATCGAGTCCGTCGTCGTAAATGAGAGGAGTAAGATCTACTGGAACTTCTCATTCGCGACTGGCAGATGTATCGCTGCAACCAAACCTGACATCGTTCTCTTCGATTTTGATGATAAAATCATCTATGCCATTGAGTTTTCGGCTCCGGCTGCGAGCAATATAACAACTAAAGAAGAGGACAAGCGGCTCAAGTATCAATCACTCCTGTTTGAGCTACGCCAACTGAACCGGGGATTCAGAATAGAATTGATTGTCCTTATTATTGGCTCTCTGGGGGGAATGAAGCAGTCCTTCATATCCGCGCTCGAAATCATCTCGGCCTGTAGGTGTAATGCCTTCATATCAGCTGGCCAGATACAGAAGGCTGTCATTCTTGGGTCTCTCCGTCTACTTAGGCAGTATGATTCTGGACTGCAGTAAAGCTCACCCTCTGGTTAGAGGGAGCGCTATTGTAGAGCGATTAGGAAAAGTTTGCATCGCTTAGCTTGCTGGCCGGTTTTCGAAGTGTAGTCGGAACCCTCGAGGATCATTCAGCGATCTCATTTACGAGTAAATCATAATAATAATAATAATAATAATAATAATAATAATAATAATAATAATAGGCGTAGGGAGTGTGGTGAACCCATCGCCCGGCATGTCCGCAATAGCCATGGTGGTGTCGGGCTAACCACCCGGCGGCACCCATACCCGGTTCCGTCATCGAGCCGCGGCAGAGCCCCCCACAATCGGTCCTTCTCGGATGGGGACCGCGGATCAGTTGGGAGGGGCGACAGATCTGGATCCAACAATGGTAACAACTTGGCTGTCCATAGGATTAGGTGGTCGGAGGAGCTCAAGGAAGACCTCATGCAATGTTGGGTGGATAGTCAGTCGGTGCAGCGAGGATACATAGCGCGGATGCGGGACTTGTGGTGTGCTATGCACCCCGAGTATGCACATTTTAGGGCACAGCATCTTCGAGATCAGGCCAGTCGCTTGCGTCGGCAGGGTTATGATTTGCTCGTCGTNAAGGAAAAAAAAAATAATAATAATAATAAGGCGTAGGGAAGGTGGCGTGCCCATCGCCCAACAGGATGGTGCCCCATCCTGCTGCAATAGCCGTGTTAGTTGCGGGTTAACCACCCGTAACTTCGAATACCCGGTTCCAACATCGAATCGCGGCAGAGCCCCCCACAAACGGTCCCTCTCGGATGGAGACCATGGATTANACAAATTCAGTGTATGATTGATTTCATCATAAGTAGACGAAATTTTACGTCTCCAATTCGCAAAATATCTGCGAACTTGCGGTATCATCATCACACACTGAATAAGGCAGTCCTCCTTGTTATCGAGAGATTTGTCGAGAGGGTTCGAGTTCTGGGGGCTACAAAGCGGTCCCTACAAAAGCGGTTGCGGCGAATGGTGGAAAATACTGTCTTTCATTCCGACCCCAGCCGGTGGTTCGAGCCTTCAGCGCCTGTACCCGACAAGATGCCATCAGTCGGGCAGGTTGAGGAATTCTGGGGGGCAATTTATAGTCACGTTCCTCGTCTCANTACAAGGGGTCCCTCTCGAATGGGGACCATGGATTAGTTGGGAGGGGCGACAGATCTGGATCCAATGGTAACGACTTTGCTGTCCTTAGGATTGAGTGGTCGGAGGAGCTCAAACAGGATCTCATGCAATGTTGGGTAGATAGTCGGCGCAGCGAGGATACATGGCAAGGATGTATTGGCATTATACCACGCAATATCTTCGGGATCAGGCCAGTCGCTTGCGTCAGCAGGGATATGATTTGCTCGTTGTTCCGCGGCGGCTGTCTGGTGCTCGTTTCTCTCGAATTTCTGGCAGAGGCAACCATCCTCAACCGGAGCAGCCTACTCAGCAGAGTGATGAAGTGCCGGAACGAATTTCGAGGGATATGGGATCAAGGGAGGAGAGAATCACGGGCAAGTTCTGTAGTCGGCCTGAACATCTGGCGTTGGAGAATGAGGCATTGACTGCAGTGCTCCCCTCGGACGTTGACTTGCTCAACTTGAACTGGGCTGTATATGATGCAGGTCTCCGTCTGAAGCCGCGAACCCCTGCGAGGGGGGCGTTTGAGCTGAAAATGAGAAGGCGAATTGCGCAACTCCAGGGGAAAATCGAGGAGGCTCGGAAGCAGGCGTCGCAAATTCATTGTGTGATTGATTTCCTTGTGATTGGTCGACATTTCACGTCCCGCATTCGCAAAATATCTGCAAACTTGCGTTATCATCATCACACACTGAATAAGGCAATGTTCCTTGTTATCAAGGAGAGATTTGTCGAGAGAGTGCGAGTTCTAGGGGCTACAAAGCGGTCCCTAGAGAAGCGTTTGCGGCGAGTGGTGGTAATTCCGTCTTCCACTGCGACCCCAACCGTTGGTTCGATCCACTAGCGCCTGCGCCCGACAAGATGCCTTCGGTCGAGCAGGTTGAGGAATTCTGGCGGGGACTGTATGGTCAAGTTCCTCATCTCATGATGGAATCTCCAGCCCTTAAGGAGTTTCGCGCGTTCTGTCAAGGACATCACCGGCAGCGTGCGGAATTCACCCCAGTCACTGAGGAGGAGATTCAAGTTGTGCTACGGGGTATGAAGAACCATACCGCGCCGGGTCCAGATGGTATCAATGCCTTTTGGTGGAAGAGGTTTACCTCTATTCATAGCCATCTGGCCCGAATATTTACGTCGTACAACGATGGTAGTGCCTCGATTCCT
Organism: Diachasma alloeum; assembly: GCF_001412515.2. Classification (NCBI taxonomy): domain Eukaryota; kingdom Metazoa; phylum Arthropoda; class Insecta; order Hymenoptera; family Braconidae; genus Diachasma; species Diachasma alloeum. Next base: position 137,212 of record NW_021680523.1, on the reverse strand, counting down.
GAGTGGTTGGTGGAGGGGAGAACTGTGCNGAGATTTATGAACAGCGGGGGGCGAAGCGGTCGCTGTCAGGATGCAAGGAGAGTTGGCTCGTCGATCGGTGCATATTGCGCGATTCGATACAGTATCATCGGCACCTGTCAGTGGCCTGGGTCGACTATCGTAAGGAATTTGATAGCACGAGCCATGAGATCATTTTCCTGCTACTCCAGTGCCTTGCGGTAGAGGAAAATATCGTGAGGTGCATTAGGGATCTTGCACCACTTTGGAGGACGCGCTTCACCATAACATCTGGTGAGGGTCGGNCAAAGCGGTCCCTAGAGAAGCGTTTGCGGCGAGTGGTGGTAATTCCGTCTTCCACTGCGACCCCAACCGTTGGTTCGATCCACTAGCGCCTGCGCCCGACAAGATGCCTTCGGTCGAGCAGGTTGAGGAATTCTGGCGGGGACTGTATGGTCAAGTTCCTCATCTCATGATGGAATCTCCAGCCCTTAAGGAGTTTCGCGCGTTCTGTCAAGGACATCACCGGCAGCGTGCGGAATTCACCCCAGTCACTGAGGAGGAGATTCAAGTTGTGCTACGGGGTATGAAGAACCATACCGCGCCGGGTCCAGATGGTATCAATGCCTTTTGGTGGAAGAGGTTTACCTCTATTCATAGCCATCTGGCCCGAATATTTACGTCGTACAACGATGGTAGTGCCTCGATTCCTGAGTGGTTGGTGGAGGGGAGAACTGTGCTGCTTCCGAAGAAGGAAGACTTGTCCAACCCGGCGAGTTATTTGCCAATAACGTGCCGGAATACGCTATACAAGCTCTTCATAGGGGTCACAGCTCTTTGAATGAGCGTTTCTTGCATGATATACGGCCAGTGTGGCAGCAGATCTACGAACAGCGTGGGGCAAAGCGGTCGCTGTCAGGTTGCAAGGAGAGTTTATTGGTCAATCGCTGTGTATTGCGCGATTCGATGCAGTATCATCGACACCTGTCAGTGGCCTGGGTTAACTACCGTAAAGCATTTGATAGCACGAGCCATCAGCTCATCTTTCTGCTGTTGGAGTGTCTTGCGGTAGAAACTAATATAGTGAGGTGCCTTAAAGACCTTGCACCGCTTTGGAGGACGCGCTTCACCATAACATCTGGTGGAGGTCGGCTAACTTTAGGATTGGTGCAATACAAGAGAGGAGTTTTTTAAGGTGAGACTTTGAGCCCTCTCTTGTTCTGCATCTCGCTGATGCCCCTTTCTGTTACTTTACGTGCTGTTGGTGGGTGCCAAGCCGGGACACCTGGCGGCAGGAGGCATCAGGTTAGCCATATATTCTATATGGATGACCTGAAATTATTTGCCTCCGGGGAGCGGCAACTAAAGTTCCAGCTTGATGTTGTCGCGGTGTACTCTCGAGCAGTCGGTATGAGTTTCGGGTTGGACAAGTGCGCAGTTTTCCATATGAAGAGGGGGATGGTTGGGGATGGAATAGGGGATCTCCAATTGCTGGACGGAAGCGTTATCGGACATCTTGGCGCCGAAGAGTCTTATAGGTATCTTGGCTTCAGTCAGCGATCCGTAGTGGAGGTTGAGGCAGTCAAAGAGACTCTTCGTGAGGAGTATCGTCGGCGNGCTTGATGTTGTTGCAGTGTACTCACGCGCGGTCGGGATGAGCTTTGGGTTGGACAAATATGCAGTCTTTCACATGAAGAGGGGGACGGTTGGGGACGGGATGGAAGAGATACACCTGGTGGATGGAAGCGTCATTAGACATCTTGGCGCTGAGGAGTCGTATAGGTATCTTGGCTTCAATCAGCGATCCGTAGTGGACGCTGAGGCGGTCAAAGAGACTCNGGTTGGGGATGGAATAGGGGATCTCCAATTGCTGGACGGAAGCGTTATCGGACATCTTGGCGCCGAAGAGTCTTATAGGTATCTTGGCTTCAGTCAGCGATCCGTAGTGGAGGTTGAGGCAGTCAAAGAGACTCTTCGTGAGGAGTATCGTCGGCGCCTTCGAAAAGTTTGGAAGTCCGAACTTTCCGGAAAAAACAAAGTAGCCGCAACAAATATGTTCGCTGTTCCAGTTCTTCTGTACTCCTTTGGCGTGTTCAAATGGAGGAGGGATGAGCTGAAGCAGTTAGACCGAGATACTCGCAAGCTCATGAACATCCAGCGGAGCCTGCATCCCCGGTCTTCGTGTCCACGTTTGTACTTCCCGCGAGACAGTGGAGGACGAGGACTTCTCAGTCTAGAATTTCTCCATGAGCGATTGGTCCTTGGCTTGGCCTGTGACGTCATGAATGGCTTGGATCCGTTCTTGGAGTTTGTTCATGATCATGAGCTGCATGGGATTTAAGCCTTTCTCTATAAGGCAGCGAATTCCGCAGCTGAGGATCTCGGCTTGGAATTTCGTCGTGGCCGAGGTAGTCAGTTGGCCACCACCAACACACCCTCCGCCTCCGCCACCTCCGTTGGTTGATGGTGTTGGCGTGATTCATTAGCCAGCATGACTAAATCTCGCCGAAGAGCGACCATCAAGGAGGTGGAGCAGTCCACCTTGCTCCGCCGGCACGTTGACAGCCCATGCATGGCGTATTCTTCCGTCATGTGGAGGAGCAGGGGCTGTCCGTCCAGTTGACTTTCTCTTTCTTGAAGTCGGCTGGCTTGATGTCTGAGACTGAGAGTTTCATTTGCGCGTGTCAGGATGGCGTAATAAATACCCTGGTCTATCGAAGTCGTGTTATGGGGTTGCAAGTTCCGGATGTTAGGTGTCGGGCTTGCAAGCAATCCCCGGAAACTCTGATGCATTGTTTGTCGGCTTGTCCGACGTATGCAATCACGAGTTATATCTACCGTCATAATGCGGCTTTCAGAGTGCTGTATTATCATTTATGGCACTCTTATGGAATAGACAGGACGCCGGTGCTGCCTTATGCTCCAGGGGATGTTGAGTCCGTCGTCGTAAATGAGAGGTGTAAGATTTATTGGAACTTCTCGTTTGCGACCATCAGGCCTACCGCGGCGGGCGATGAAGCCTGACCTCGTCCTCGTTGATTTTGATGACAAAATCATCTATGTCGTTGAGTTCTCGGCTCCTGCCGAGAACAATATATCAATAAAGGAAGAGGAAAAGCGGCTCAAATACCAGCCTCTCCTGTTTGACCTACGTCAGCTGAACCGGGGGTTCAGGGTCAAGTTGATTGTCCTCATTATTGGTTCTCTCGGCGGAATGAAGCCGTCTTTTGTATCTGCGCTTCAAGTGATCCCAGCCTGCAGGCGGAATGCCTCCATATTGGCTGGTTAGATGCAGAAGGCTGTCATCCTTGGGTCCCTTCGGCTATTTAGGCAGCATGATTCCGGACTGCACTAGGGCTCACCTTCTGGTTAGAGGGAGCAATTCTGCAGAGCGATTAGGAAAAGTTTGTATCGCTTAGTTTACTGAGCGGTCTTCGAGGTGAAGTCGGAGCCCTCGAGGATCGTTCAGTGATCTCATTGAGATAATAATAATAAAATGTAATAATTATAAAACTGAAAAATCAATTATTTGAAATAATAATAATTATTTCCAGTAAAATATAATCATTTTTTTTTCTCGACTATCCTTCCAGAACACAGAAACTAGAAAAAAAGTGAAAGTTTCAAAGTGAGACTTTCAAGCATAAATATTTAAATAATTTCAATGAAACAAGCTTTAATCGTTATTGTTTGAAGAAAAACGAATTTATTGTTTGAAATTCTTTTAAAAATTAATTTGAAAATGAAAAAAAAACTAAGAAACAATCAGGAAAAAAACTCACGGTATTAGAGAGTCTCGTCTTGCTCGGACTCGACCATGAAAATTTCATCAGGGTTTGCAGGATTTGGTGGGGGATTTGGTGGGGGACTTGGTGGAGGACTCGGTCGAGGACTTGCTGGGGGAAGCTACCGAAGATGTGAGCGAACAGGTCTCATCATCTTGGTCCAGAAATAATAGCTCATTCTCGAGGACAAATGACTCTTGAGGATTCATTCTTCTCTCTTCTCGTTGACGATCTCGCAAATTGAGAAGCATGCTAAAAGTCAAATACCCTAGTGGGAATGGGAGTATAATTAGCTTGATCAAATTTATGAGAATGACCCCCGTGTTATGGTCATAAAAGTGGTACCTGATGGGCTTGGAGGAGTCAACTGCTCATCAATTCTACGCCAGATTAATTTATTTAGGTTGCTGTACCTCGCTAGTCCATATTGCCAAAGATCAGCCTGAGCTCCTACGAGGGCAATTTATTGGGAGATATGGGAAATATTCAATTTGAGAAACTCGCCATCGAACGATAGGCCCAAGTTTCATCATTCCATTGGTATTTTTTTCCATTTTGATCGGTGTAGGGGTTATTTTTTTCTCGAGAACGATCGCATTTCGGAGAAAACGGCCGCCAGATTCCGAATCAGGCAGACAAAATCTACCTAGTGAGGGCCGTTTCATGTTTAGGCAAGAATCTGTCGAAATTTTGTCGGACTGTTATTCTTTTTTAGACATATACAGGATGACCCATTTGAAACAGAACAGTTGAAAATTTCTCCAGGGTCATGCAGCAAAACATGTCAGATGAAAGTTGTTGGGTATGCAGGGGGACACACTCGATGTAGATGGAATTTATGTTTCCGTTTATGCTTTTATGCTGCAACCATGAACTCAGTTTTTTCAAATGGTAACATAATTTTTGACTCCCTGAAAGTTGTGCATCTTATTGAGACGAATCCAACCATATTCTATTGTTCAATTTTCTCATCGATATTCTATGAAATATCGCAAGGAAATAGACCAAAAATGCGATCATCTTTATTTAAGCGCTCCTACATGTTCTGTTCCATAAGTGGCACATGTGTGATCATTTAGGTCCAGATAATAGTCATTGCAAGAGATGTTTGATGTTGCCGCCATTCGTACCGAGGCACAGATCCAGCCGACGTCGTAAGTTTCCAAGAACAGACTGAGAAACTTCAGGTGGGATGTTCGCAATGGCATCTCTGATGCGTCCTTGCAAATCTACGGGTGTTGTTGGACGATTGATGTAAACCACATCCTTGATGTGAACCAAGTATTTACTTGGTGAATAAACCATTGTGAATCACGACAGGTACTCAGAAGATGGACGATGTAAACTGAATCGAGGCGATTGTCAAACTGATGAACAATGGATAATAACAACCCTATGCGGAAACCGTACTTGCTTACATAGTTGGAGGCCACTTGACTTTACTTCATAAACTGCTGTATTAGTAAGAAAACAACATCCTAGCGCCCAAATGAGCTGTGGAAGTCTGAATTAAGATAATTTCATTTTGGTCTATTTCCGTGCAATATATCATAGAAAATCGATGAAATAATGACAAAATAGAATATGGTTAAATTCGTCTCGAAGAGGTGCACAATGTTCTGGGGGTCAAAAATTATGTTACCATTTGAAAAAACTGACTTCATACTTGCAGCATAAAAACATCAACTTCGGGAGCATAAATTTCATCTGCACCGAGTGTCCCCTTCCATACCCAACAACATTCACCTCACATGTTTTGCTGTATGACTCGTCTCTGGAAAGGGACTAGCCCGATAAGCATGATGAATCTGCCCCCAGCGAATTTCAAGTCGGAAATTTTTTCACGTATTCACCACCTAAAAAAACAATTCTGTATAAAATTTCAGATCATTATATCGGTCCCCTGATTTTTTATGCTCAAAAAACTTTTTTTCCATTTTATTTTTTTTCGAGTACTTCAGAGCTACTTAAAAATCTTAAAAAATTCTGAAAAATCCAAAACATATCAAAATTGAGGGGAAAAATGTTTAATTGATTTTTAATTGTTAAATAATATTTTTGATCGACACTTCTTTCCTTTAAAAAATCATTCTCATAGGTGAAGATTTTTTTGACCACTTTGACCAAAATTGACGAGATTCTAGCCTTAATTACCCACATTTTGAGAAAAAAAAAGTTTGAAAGTTCCACCTGCAACACATTTAAAAAAAATAATAATATCAAATTCTTGCATTTTTTCATAGAAATCCTTCCGTTAATCATCCCTACAATTCTGTTAATTGATCACTATATTCAATCTAGTATTGTGGCACATTATACTTTTGAAGGAGAGCAACTGCTGGGCAAAATCGCTAGCAAAGCAATAAAACGATTTGAGTTGACTGAGTTCTTAGCTGAGTTTCCAGGCAATATCTCCGAATCTAAGAGAGATAGGAAAATTTTTGTAGAGACCCTTCTTGTAACTTTTGATTCGCTCTACAAGAGAGATTATGAGAAACAAATTGGTATCTGTCTGACATTCCGAGATATTCATTGAAAATTAACCAATACCAAAATTGGCTTGAACCGTTTTGCTGTTATGCTACTGAAATGGAACGCAAGGTATGATGGTATCTCGAGTCAGAATAAAAGTCCTATTTCAATTCCGATTTTTCTCAAAATTGAATTCGGAAAGCTCCAAGGAAATCAGTTGAATAAGCATCAAACATCATGTGTAATCTCTACCATGAAACAAATCTGGTAATTCATATATAAAATTAAGAATCCGTAGCGGGTCCCAAAAGTGCAGAGATACCACAAATCTTTCACTCCTGAGAAATTGAATCGAGAAGAGAAGAGGCCAGGCAGGTTGTGGACAGAACGTATTATGCCAATCGTCACGGGAATTGAGCAGATCAAACACACATTTGATATTATCAAATTCGTAATCAAAACCTTACCATCTCCTGGTGAATAGTGAGTAAAAAATACCATTCAATTATCGGAAATTAGGGAACTAAGTAGAATTAACGTCCACTTGTCAGTTGATTAAAATTGAGAAAATCAAAATGTCAAGGAAAGACTTCGATAGGAGTCATTTCAGATTCGACTATTCTGATTATATATTTAATAATAATCCAATAGCTTATCGCGTTCACTTTGGCCTATACGATACTTTCAATCATTTTGCTCATCCCTTCCATTTGAAACTTCTGATAATTTAACTCTTCTGATCATTTCGCTGGTTCCTTCTTCTCATTTTTTAAGCTTGCCTGATTTTTACAAAGAAGTATGAAACCAACTTGGAAATTTTAATGGAAAAAATCAATCTATAATTTGAAATTATCAATTTCTGAGAATCAATGATTTGATTTACAATGTTTGCCCTCTAATTGAGCTATATTGTTTGATTGATTCGATTCCTTCGAGGTTTCCTGAACCTGAATTTGTTAAAAAAGAAAATTTACATAGGAATCTACTTCGCTTCAGGGTTCCATCATAATCTGCATTCCATTTCAATAGGGGAGCGGTAAAACGATTTAAGCCGATTTTATTATTGGTCAGTTCTCAATGAATATCTCGGAATCTAACGCAGATATCCATTGTTTTCTCATAACCTTTTTTGTAGAGCGAATCGAGAGTCATAAATAGATTGTTACCAAAATTTCTTTGGAGCTTTTTGAACTCAAATTTGGTACAAATTGAAATTGGACTTGTTTCACTTCAGTAGCGTAGCAGCAAAACGGTTCAAGCCGATTTTGGAATTGATTAGTTTTCAATTGATATCTCGGAATCTAAAGCAGATACCATTTTTTNGAATCGAGAGTCATAAATAGATTGTTACCAAAATTTCTTTGGAGCTTTTTGAACTCAAATTTGGTACAAATTGAAATTGGACTTGTTTCACTTCAGTAGCGTAGCAGCAAAACGGTTCAAGCCGATGTTGGAATTAATTAATTTTCAATTGATATCGCGGAATCTAATGCAGATGCGATTTTTTTATATAACCTTTTTTATAGAGCCAATCAAGAGTTACAAAAAAGATTTGTTGAGATTGAAGCTAAATTGAGATGCCGGTTGGGGAAAAGTGGAATTGTGGAAGGAGGTGGAAAATTAAAACACGCGGAATTATAAAACCACACTGTTGATGTACTTTATTGTGGAATAACCCACGCGCCTTGATAAATTAATAATGTTACACTGTTGAGTTGCTCGACAAAGTCAATTAAATGATTTGAAAATGCACTGCACTTGAGATTCTCTCGATATTGAACTTGACGATTGACTCAAAATAATTGATAGTTAACTCGGAATTAATTGATAATAGAATTGAATTAAATAGAGACGCTGTACGAAGCGCTAGACTCAAACGTATCGCGTTGATGTACTCCGGTGATGTACTCGATTGAGCGGTTACGGCGATACAGTACTGTGATTAGAGTGACTCTCTCGGTGGCTAGAGCGATACTACTGACTTTTTCGGGGATTTTCTTCGTAGTTGACTGTGACCCCGAAGGGTCCCGAAGTTTCTCGAGATTTTCGTTGAGCCCGGTGACCGTTTGACTAGTTTGAATAGCTGAATTTCAAACAAGATTTTCACAAAAATTTCGCTATCTCTCTTAGATTCGAAGATATTGTCTGGAAACAGCCAACAACCCAGTCAACTCAAATCGTTTTACCGCTTCGCTAGCGATTTTGCCCAGCACTTGCTCTCCTTCAAAAGTATGATGTGCCACAATACTAGATTAGATATAATAATCAATTAACAGACCTGTAGGGATGATTAACGGGAGGATTTTCATGAAAAAATGCAAAAATTTGACGTTTTTATTTTTTTTGAATGTGTTGCAGGTGGAATATTCGAACTTTTTTTCTCTTAAAATGTGGAGAATTGAGGCTAGAATCTCGTCAATTTTCGTCAAAGTAGTAGAAAAATCTTTACTTATGAGAATAATTTTTTAAAAGAAAGAAGTGTCGATTAAACATATTATTTAACAATTAAAAATCGATTAAAAATTTTCTCCTTCAATTTTGATATGTTTTTGATTTTCCAGAATTTTTTCAGATTTTTAAGTAGCTTTGAAGTACTGAAAAAAAATAAAATCGAAAAAAGTTTTTTAAGGATAAAAAATCAGGGGATCGATATAATGATCTGAAATTTTACAAACAATGGTTTTTTTGGGTGGTGAATATTTGAAAAAATTGCCGCCTTGAAATTCGCTGGGGGCAGATTCACCATGCTTATCCGGCTAGATCCTTTTCACCTGTCCTGTTTCAAATAGAACACCCTGTATAATCGATCTTCAATGTATGAGATATCTCACTCCAATAGCCCGCGACTTTTGAAACTCATAGTAGACACTTCTTAGAAAAAAAACACCTCAATGTTTTCGATTGTTCTAGAACGCCGAGTCAAGAATTTTTTTTTTTTATTGTTACTTTACATCGCTTTGACTCGGTTTAAATGGTTAGATTGCACCATTCTACCCGGCCGGGATTTGAACTCGGAACCTTTCGCATGTGAGGCAACGAACTTACCAACTGCGTCAAGCCGGGTTCAAGAAAATTTGAGGGTTTTCCGAAGAAATTGAAAAAATTCTGGGGTGATTTAGAAAAGGAATTCTCAACAATCCTCGTATTCAATTTCTTTCATTGTGTCTGGGCGAAACCGGGCCATATAGCTAATTTGAAAATATTTCAGACTATGAAAATAAAATCAAAGTAATATTCAAGATTACATTCGAAAGATGACAGAACTGGGCCTTAACTCAAGGAACATAATATTTTAACTTACCATATAAATGCCAACAATAAGGCCAAAGAGACCAATTGCAGAACCAAAAATTTCTACAATGAGAATTTTAACGAACAAAGCTGAATTAGCAGCATCAGACAGTGCAGCTCCTGAGCCAACAATTCCTACAGCTATACCACAGAACAGATTGACGAGGCCAACTGCTAAACCAGCACCAAACATTAAGTAACCAGACAGCCAGTTGTGGCCTCTTATGTCTGGATCATCCATTGCTTTCTGCCAGGAAAAGTCCTCAAGCCCCTGGGAGAGTACAATCGCAGTGATGAGTCCATAAATGGCAACAGCCTCACAGAAAATGACTGAGATTAAATTTTTGGTTTTGATGCGAGGTGCCTTTACACCACCGCCCACAATTGATGTTCCTGTGGTATGAATACCCCTGTAAATAATTCGTTTCAATAAATGTTTTTAAATGAAATTTTTTTAGAAAATTTTCAAGATTATTTCTCTGAATCTATACATTGAAACAATGCAGATACTATTTCTTCGACTTCTTGCCAAGCATATCCCTTGAGATTGAATAAAAAAATGTCAAAAATAATTGTTTTTGGCATTGTGCATTCGTCGGAGGCGAGTGCTCACCTCTCATCAGTTGAAAAGAACTTTTTTTCATCAAACTGTACTTAACCCTCCTGAACTGGCTTAATAAGAACAGCTCCGCTCTTTTCAGAATTTGATTTTTCAATGAAATGGGATTGAATAAAAATCTGGAAAAATTACAAAGTCACCTATATTGAATGTACCGGACATTTTTACTTCAGATATACTCGCATTGATCAAGGACATCCAAGTAGTTCGGGGATTAGGAGGGGGGTCCCTTTTCAGAAATACAATTTACAGAACTTTATACACTTTTCAGAGTTTATAAAATAGACTAAGAGTATTTTTTGGACGTAATATCAAACGTAGTTTTCTAACAATTTTTCAAGAAAATGACTTTTGAAAATAGTATATTTCGATATGAGTGCGACGGAATTTTCACGAGTGTAAAGTTCGAGTGCCAATTACATGAGCTGGCAATTCCCGCCTCACATGTGTCAAACAATATTTTTTGACAGTGATGTTATGTTCTGCGAGTGGCCGAACTGTGCCTTTTTACAAGTAAAGGGAAAGAGTCTTCATTTACTTTTCGTTTACGAGTAAACGAAAAAGTACTTTTTGGCAGGAGGTGATGGGAACAGTAGTGTCAGAAATGAAATTTATGTATTAAATTATGCTCATAAACAGCTATATCCTTCTACCCTCAATGCAATCATTCATATTCTTGAAGCTTTTTTTGGTGCACACCATCGGATGTGAGTTTGTTCATTGTATTCCCTAGTGTCTTCGAGACATTGAAAAACACATACTACCGGACCGACAATTGCAAATAATCGAATCAAAAGATATTTGATTGATACAGCACCCACATTAGGTGGTTTGAATCTGTGCGATCCTAACGTCTGGCAACGGTGCGTTCGAGGGAGCTTCGGACGAATTAACGAAATGTCGTAGAACATATATGCAGTGTTGCCGTATAATCATTAGAGGTTAGACCAACAAGAGTCAGTTTCGCACTAAATCAATTTTCATAAATTCATAAATTTCATAAAAATTTATTCAACAATGACAAGCCTGAAAAAGTATGGAGATCGCAAGATTTTGGGCACTAGTTAATTGTAAGTGGCTTTGAGAATACAAATAGAGGGTGTTTGAAACTTTTGAGTCACCATGTTCGGTTTTCCACCGAATATTTATTCCTCACACATACGCACACACTCACGCACACTCACTCCACTCGCATGCGTGCATGACCTACGCACAGTTGACCGACGTACACGCCTCAAATGACCAGTGGCCTCACACCTCTGACACCTGAGGCTCCACTTGATGGACAGGTGTCCAGTGAACGCCCCCATTTAAATTGGGTCACGTTCACACCTCTGGATTTTCATCACCTGCCACCTAATGGCCTATAAACCTTTCTCATTTGCATACTGCCCGTTGACTAGTGCACGCGTTTTTTGCTCTTTTCTTTCACTTGACGCTTTGGAAATTGCTCTGCTCCTTTATTAATTGCTCATCGTTTCTAAACTGTTAAAGCTGATCCGCGCATAACTATTGTTCTTCTCTTTTTGTTAACAGTGTAAATAATTGATCTAAATTCCTGATCTTTTTTATAATTAAATTGACTGTGTTGACCAACATACACGTGTTGTGTTTCCTGGACCTTCTCACGCTCCCGCTAAAATCCATTAATATCTCGACCATTGCAGGAATATTTCCGCAGATCCAGATCCAGCATCGAACACACCATTAGAAGAAAATAGCAGGAAGAGTAAATAGGACAGCAGAAATAAAAACATTTATTTTATTTCTGCATTTTTTTTATTTAGTGTTACGTCGGGACGCCGCAGAAATTTTTTTTTTTAATCAAAATCTCATTTTTCAAATCGAAACGTTTCGAGAGTTTCGAATTTTTTTCAACCAATATTATACCGATCATCTTATATCCGGTAAGACAATGGGTGGCAAGAATCAGGCGATCAACCTGATTCTTCAGGTGTCATCGAGCTGGGTTCACCTTCCACCCGGGCGGTCGATGGACTCCGAGTTCTAGTGACTCAAAGAGAGTTATATAATCAATTCTTATATAACTCTCCCAAAAAAAATTCATAATTTCCTGAAAATTAAAATTTTATCCTGGTTATTCACCTAAAAAAAAAAAGAAATAGATCGAAATTCCTGAAAATAAAACATAATGAGATTTTTGGATTCTTTCAAATCCAAAAACCTCCATCAAAATATTTTCGCGTGTATTCCAATGCTGTACGACAATTCAAGTTGTCGCCGGGCGTGTTATCTGAAGAGTTTCAGATGACCACGGCATGGCAACGACGCATCGCATTCCTCACAGACCTCACAACAAGCCTCTCTTTGATTCCCTCCCCTTCCCTCTCCTGCCTAACGCGCCATTAAACTGTAGCGCGACATTTCGCCTGTGTTTCTTCTTTCCTTCTTCACCTCCCCTCCCCCTTTTTCTCACTTACTTAATACGCCACGGATATTACGTACACTTTCCCTCTCTTCCGGACTCTTAGGGGCACACGTCTTGTTATCCCCACCCTTTAAAATTAGTAACCCCCGACACATAGAACCGATTCCCCTCTTCCGGCTTTCTTCCCATTCTATCCCGATGTTTCAATATGCTGATTCCTTCCGGCGAATCAGAATGCCCTAATTTCTCCTTCTGACACACATACTAATGAGATGCGTGAACGAATTAAACAACTACCACCATCAACGGAAAAATGAAAAAAACCATCACCCTAAGGAGTCAGCCATCAGTCCTGGATCTTCAAGCAGCAAGTGAAAAACCAAGTGGAAAACTATAGCGGCTAATTATATCCAAATTTTCATTATTATTATTAACGTCGATTTTTAGATTGTCGAATTTGAGAATTGCAAATCGTAAATTCAGTGATTTTTCTAAAATTCAACTCGTAAATTCAGTGATTTTTCTAAAAATCAACTCGTAAATTCAGTGATTTTTCTAAAAATCAACTCGTAAATTCAGTGATTTTTCCTTAGAAAATCAAATCATAAATTCAGTGATTTTTCTTCTAAAAATCACATCAAAAATTTAATAACTTTTCCCTTGAAAATCAAATCGTAAATTCAATAATTTTTCCCTTGAAAATGAACTCATAAATTCAGTGATTTTTCTTCTAAAAATCAACTCGTAAATTCAGTGATTTTTCCTTTGAAAATCAAATCATAAATTCAGTGATTTTTCCTCTAAAACGTCGAATTAAAAATTATTCACTCACTTAAAGAAATCATCGACAATCTATAAATCGAATAAATAAATAAATAAAAGAAAGAACGGAAAATATGTTAAATCTCGATTTCAAATTCAGACATTTCTATTAAATATTTTCATTTTTCGAATTATCAGCATGAATATCCAGTCATTCAATCAAAATAAATATTAACGTCATTGAAGATTAATATTGATTGCTTTGTAATCTATCCATAAACCTCACTAATTGAATTGTGTTTTTTAGGAAACAAGGAAGTCATCAGAATAATCAGGATCCAGCCAAAACTCTTCTCATTGGACTCATCGATCCAGCCAAAATCCTTCCCATTGGACTCATCAATCCAGTTAAAAGAAAATATTCATTTATAATTTTTACTTCAGCAAAGTGAGTCAAAATTCATACATTTTTTTTCTTTTACTGTCTTCATTTTGAGAATCTGAAGAAGCAGATTCAGCTTTTCTCAATTCGAAAATTGTGAAATATAATTGTTTGAGAATCCAATCTCAAATCCCAATTTTTTTTTTCAATCAGAAATAATATTTGTCTGAAGATCGAATCTAAGGTTCAGTTTTGTCAATTTAAGAATTGATTTCACTTCGAAAATAATTTTTCGTGAATATTTTCACACTTAAGGATTTCTTTTAATTTGCGAATATTTCTTCATGAATATTTATCAATTTAGAAATTGATTTTACTTCGAAAATAAGTTTTCGTGAATATTTCTCATATTTAAGGATTTCTTTCGATTTAAAGATATTCCCTCATGAATGTTCTTTATTTTTACGGGTTAAACAGAATAAAATAAACTTGTGAAGATGACCAAATTTTAAAGATAGATTTTAAGAAAAAGGACTATTACCTTTTCATTTGGAATAGTTGATTATGATAATCATTTATGCGTTTAATCCCGAATGTTTGTAGATTGAATATCTCTTCAATAGTTTTTCTTATTATTGTGTTTCGATCGGACTATAATTGTACATCAATTATTGTTATCAGTTCAAAGATTTCTAATTGTGAAGGAAGGAATTTTGTCTATTTAAAAAATTTTACTCTATTTTTGGAATCTATGAAAGCTCTTGTTTTTAAATTTCTATCCAAATTAAATTAATGTTAAAAACTCCAAATGTCTTATTATTTCTAGAATAAGTTGAAAGTCGTCCCACCTATCCCGAGCTTTTTCCGAAAGGTAGGCTCAAAACAGGTAAAAATTCTTTATATGTTGTGATTTTATTGAGATTATTTTAATAAAATCTTGGCAAAATCATGACGTAACATTAGGGATTAGTAATGTATGGATACTCGTAAAATTATTGATCCCATTAAAATCCATCGTAGTTTCAGTGGTGAAAAAAACTCGATTCAAATTTTGAATCCGTAATATTTCGACTTTTCCGGGCATGTAAAAAATTCCATAAAAAGTTCTAAGAAGAAATTCCTATGTTGCAAAATGTACATAGATGATGCTGATCATTTACGATTTTTGAAAAAATTTCATAAGTCTAGTGCTTTCCCTAGATAAATCTCTTATTTTGTCATTAGAATTGCACAGGAATTCTATTGGTTTTCTATTACAATTCTATATAAAGATGTTGCAACTCTGCCATCGATGCGTCAATAGATGTTTTGTTAAGGAATAAATTCAATAGATGTTGATTTTTTTATATGAATTATTTTATTGGGATTTCTCTTATTCTGAGAATTCTTAGGTATGAATAAGATTACTTTCTTCTTTTGTATAAAAAATGAATAGATCCTTTTAGAGTTCCGTTTCGGCAGCCACCCGGATTGGACGTGTTTGGATAAGTTTCGTGTAGACGCGCTCCATCGCGATCGGTTTTAACCATCATTTTTACCCAAACGTTCACTTCAATACCAAACTGTTGAACGAATTTTGCCTTTTATCCAAACTGAACGTTTTAGTTTCGATTCTTTATTTTTTAATTAGTGTGACAGTAAAAAGTGTGTAAGAATGAATAACAGCATGAAGAAGGCAAAAACTTTAAATCCAACGGAACGTCTGGAACAAATGTATAGCTTGTTAGAGAAAGTGGATAGTAAAGTGAAATCGGTGCAGACTCCACAAGAGGGAGTTAAAAGTGACTTAGCCCTCGTAGTGAAATCTCAAGATTCTCTGCTGATAAAGAACAGAAATCTCAAAACATCCATGAACATTTTAAAACTAAAAATGGATCAAAACGAACGCCGTGAACGTGAGAAGAATATAATTGTGTATAATACACCTGAGGACACGAACACAAGGGAAAATACAATCCATAAAGTGACAGATATCCTAGCCAAGGCCGGGATGGTACTACCTGAGGTGTGTATTGAGCAGATTCGCCGACTGGGACCACGAAAGTCTAACAATAACATCACCAGACCAGTACTCATCAAGCTAATAGCACCGAGGTGGAAATCGTTGTTTTATGATCATGCAGAGGAACTTCGAACTCAACATATTACTTTTTCTAATGATCTATCCAAAAAGGAGAGAGAGATGCAAAAAACTCTCCTGAAAATACGATATGAGCTGAGGAAGGTCGACGTCATTATAAAATTGAAAGGCAACCAACTATATTTACAGTTTGACAACAAAGTTTCATCCTCAAGTAAACTGGCCGAAATATTAAGTAAACACGGTCTGCAGTCACTAATCCCAGGGACCTCTCCAGCGCCACCTGAATCACACGAAGGAGATAATCAGCCTTTTAACTCGGTCACAACAGAAAGGGCAATGACCGCTTCTCATCAAGACCTATCTTCAGAATCGCAAGTTGTCAACAACAGAGGCAAACAAGTCAACAGAACAGTCAATAATCTCAGTCTAAGTCAACGCAGAAATTCCCTCAGATCAACTAGTTCACTTGCTGCATACGTTGACCGCACACCCAGCTTCACCCGAAATGATAACAAGCCTATAAAAAACAACAACAATGACAGACCGAAGAAAAGAAACAGTAACAAATAGCAACGAAGGATTGCGGACAACTCTGGAGAGGACGAGTCGACGGTGGGAGAGCATTCAGCCCCAAGCTATAGAGCTCAGGGTAAATTTGAAGCGAACATCGTCTCTGACCTCAGTGTCAGAATATTTTTTTGGAATGTGTATGGCTTTAAGAACCTATCTGACTTGACTGAACATATATCAAAATTAGACATTCTTTGCTTATCTGAAACCTGGCTCCTCTCCCCCCCCCCCCCC
>NW_021680523.1:102847-120606 GCF_001412515.2 Diachasma alloeum | reverse complement strand
CCCCCCCCCCCCCAGCAATTCCCAATTGTTTGGCAGATTACAAATTTGTGTACGTGAACGCTAAGTAACACCCCGAGAAATCCACTGGTCACAATGTTGGAGGGATGCTCATCGCCGATTGGTAATCATTGTTACCACAATTTATTTTTACTCATCGATTTAAGCTCTTCTTTTACCGCCAGTGTCCAACTGCTCTTATCTTTTCTTTGCATCGCGTCTTTATAGTTAATGGGATCTGAATTAATACTGGCAAGAAGAGCATGGTAGACCTCATCAATAGACTCGTCCATTCTCACCTTGTGACAAACAAGCCAGAAGTACTCCGCCTTTCCAGCTCGCAATCGATTGGCAAATCTTCAAAGCTTGAATCCTGCACTGACTCACCTGCAGGTTTGCTCACCTTACATACCTTAAGACTTGGGATTTCCTTCCTTGGTCTGCCCCTCTTTCTCTTCGTCTCTCTCTCTCCGATTTGGACGTTTCATTCAAATCGTTCACGTCTTTTTCAAATTCTACAAACCATTTGTCTTTGTTTGTCACTTCTTGAACTTCTGGGACGTTCTTAATCTTACCTTTCTTGTACCTATCACCATAGACCTGTTTCTCGTTAAATCTTACGTGTCTACTTTCGTAGAATTTTCCTTCTTCTGGTTTCAGTAGTATGTATCTTGTTGAAGTGTATCCAACCAGAATACCTCTGGCACCTTCTGCCCTGAATTTCGGTCCTACCTTTCTCTGTACTTTCATGTACGCTAGGCTTCCAAATCTCTTAATCTGATTCACATCAAAGGCTATGTGCCGGCGCAAACTCTTCCAGTGGAGTTCTCACCTCATTAAATTTATGAGGAGTTCGATTGAATGTATATACAGCGGCAGACAGAGCCAGATCCCACAGATTCTCCGGCAAATTCGCGTCGAACATGTAGGCACGCACCTTTTTCTGGATTGTCCGGTTATATCGTTCAGCGACTCCATTGTGTTCTGGAGTATCAGGACTTGCCAGTTGGAGTTCCGCACCTAACTTTTTCAATATCTCAACTGTATGTCCCCCAGTAAACTCCGTACCTTGATCTGACCTAAGGTAGCACATCTTCGCGTCGTAACCCAACAGATTTCTGCCACTTCTAACAAACATTTCAAGACAGTGACCCGTTTCACTTTTCGCCTTCATCGTGTATTTCATTGCAAATCTCGATTTATCGTCAATGAACACAGATATATACATGTATCCCTTCGGATATGAACTCGGAGATATTGGCCCACATTATGTCAGAGTGGATTATCTGCAAGGGCTCTGTCGCTCGACTTCTCACCTTAGGAAATGGCAATCTGTTAAATTTAGAAGCTAAACACACTTCACACTCCATTAATGACTCATCGAAATTCACGCCTTTTAGTTCTTTATTATCCGGAAAATTTGATTGTAAAGCTTTGAGATATGCTATCGATGCATGACCGAACCTAGTATACCATAGCATGGCTTGACTATTACCCTGAATTTTATTTTTCTCAACTCCAAACGGATCAAAAACCTCACCGCTCTCATCTATTTGTGCCTCGTCTAACTTATCAATCTTTCTATCCCAAATTGAATAATCAAAATTGGATTGTTCGAATTGATTTTGAATCGGTTTAGGGGTTTCTTAACTATCCGGTTTGTCATCTCGCCCGACTTCGGATTGCTCCTTATTTCTCACCTCTGTAAACCCTTCTTCAACTCGTTCGTTACTCTCAGTTGGAGTTTTCATTGCCGAAACCTCATTCTGTTTGGCTGTGACACTCCGCGTCATGTGTCTTCTCACCTCTATTTCACCACCTACCATATTGGGTATAAATCGTCTAGTTGTACTTTTCTGTAGTTTTCTATTGAATGGACTGTACTTGTTTACTTCCAAACCTAATATCCAATAAGGTTGTCTATACACGTCTGAGATAAATGACTCATTTGATTCTGGATTGAAGATATCTATTTTCTGGTCATCTACATATATCGCAAGACCCATCTCTGAGAATCGTCTTAGAGACAGTAAATTAGCCTGAAGGGCCTCAGCAAATATTACCTCATCTACTTCAAATTTCTCACCGTTTAACAATTCGATTTCTACCTGACCTACTCCCTCCGTTCTCAAATCCGCTTGTTTATTTTTATTCGCGCAGTTGATCACGCCTTTACTTTGTTCGTCGAGGGACTTGAAAATTAGTGTCGAATTTGTTAAGTGTTCCGTAGCACTAGAATCTGCTAGGAATTCGGTAATAAATTTGTCTTTGTCAAAAGAAACACCTACGGGCAATTCCTGACCTTCACAAAACTCATCATCCACTTCCATGCACACTCCTGTCTCATTCGAATCTAATTCACCTTTCTCTTTGTAGTCTCCTCGTGAGGTTTTGCTTGACCCCTCCTTATTAGACTTTGTACTGGTCTTGGGCTTCGAGTACTTGTTGTCTCCTTTGCCCTTCAGTAAGGTTATAGTAAGGTTATAGTATTTCCCCTTTGTCGCGCCTTTTGGGTCATTCGCACCTAAACCCTCGGATCTTCTCTTCAAAGACCCACCGCCACGCCCAAATCCACGAAAACTATTTCCCCGCGAACTAATGTGTCGATGTTAACTTTTGGCTTGTTGTTTGTCTCACCTGAGTTTGGGCAATCTTTAATTATATATCCGTAGCCTTTACAACTGTACCATATTGTGCCCTTACCCTTGCCCGGGCAGTTTCGGCCGAGGTGCCGATAGTCCCCGCACTCAAAACATCTCTCCTTAAATCCGGTGAGGTTCGCAGCTCTCACCTCACTGCTCCCCTCCCCAGACTGTTTCCTTGATGCTTCTTCCTGCATAACAACAAGTTCTAATTGCTCATAAGTTGGGGGCTGCTCATCTCCAAGTTTAGCTGAGGACTGTAGGTACTGTACCATCGGTACAGACCCCATGATGGCATTATTAAACGCGTCCCTCTTTTTCTCATCGGATAAAGGGGTGACGTCTGCTGAATTTTCGTAAGTTCGAATCGCCTCCTCGAACTTCTCACAAAACTCGACTACTGTCATTTTTCCAATCACATACTGCATATTGGAGATTTCTTTCCTCACCGTAAATGAACATACATTAGTTTCATATCTTTTCATCTCTTTGAATTTATTTAGAATAGCTACTGGATCTTCTAGTAATCCTACTTTAGAGTGATTGTTTTTATCGATGTGGTTTTGTAACGTGGAACTTATTTCAACTTGAGGTGCCACGTACTCGATTTTTGTAATCTGGGGTTTACTTTTACCTGCTTTCAGAGCTTCAATTACTGCCGCTTGTCCCGCACCTTATTCGGTCGACGCAGCTTTACTTTCCTCACCGTCCTCACCGTTCTTACCGTCCTCACCATCCTCCCCGTTCTTACCGTCGCTCTCCTCACCTTTGCTCATCTCACTCACCTCGGCAGTAGTGGTTGCTCCTCATAGATTTTGGGCATGATGAGAGGCTTATTGGCGAGGAGCTTCTGTTCATGCCACTCCACCAGTAGTCTCCACTGGTTCTGTCATCATGCTTTTGGCTGTTGTGATAAATAGAATCTATGAATATCAGTATTATCATTTGTATATTATGCCCTTTCACCGACCAACCGAACACAAGTATAGTCAGCTTCAGGACAGTCAGAGACAGACGAGATATGAACACAATATCCCCTCTATTCCCGACAGAGCTGATCAATTTCCACGCACTGAACACAAGCATGCTTCCACTGATCATCCCTTTGGAGCAACCAAACTTCAGATTTTATTCTGAATTTTTAACTAGTATTTTTTGGTTCCATATGTATACCCTCCCGGGTTTTTTACATTTTGTTCCCTTCCCCATATGCGTTAACATGGGCCGACTTACTTTATCCCCAACTGCACCTCATTCGGAATTGGACTGCCAGGGAAACCATGGAAAACCTCAGTCGTGCAGCCGGCCGATAATGCAGGGATTTCACTTTGTCTATTGGTCACACTGTCTCAATGGGCACAGTGGTTCTCTACATTCGTGTCTAGCGACTGTAGTCCGACGCGGTTAGGTGCGCCTAAGCGGACACCCATCCAAGTACTGGGCAGACTNTTGTCTATTGGTCACACTGTCTCAATGGGCACAGTGGTTCTCTACATTCGTGTCTAGCGACTGTAGTCCGACGCGGTTAGGTGCGCCTAAGCGGACACCCATCCAAGTACTGGGCAGACTGAACGCTGCTTAGCTTGGATGACTGCCGGAGCCACACACTCCCCGCGTGGCCACTACAGCCACGAATTTTTAACTAGTATTTTTGTTTTATTTGACCATTTTCAGTGCTTAGTTAATTTGTGATTATATTTGCTAGCTAATATAATCACCAGCACTTTGATGGCATGCATTTCTCATCGTAACTCTCCTTTTTAATTCATCTCAACTCACCAACTTATAACACTTAATTGTGTCTGTTCGTATTAACATGGTCTCCTCTACTAAGTCGAGGACAACGTCCTCTCCTTTACGGAGTTCATCAAATCCAAAGAGGAACATTAATTGCCTCCACAGCTCCCACAAGTCGCCACCTATGGTAATTTATTGATTAGTTTGCTGATTTGGGCTTGTTTTTCTTTTTGTGCACTCTCGCCTTATTTGTATTCCGCATCAATTTCAAATTTAGATTTAGTTTTGCTACCGGCCGCAGTTGCGATGCGCGCGCGTTGGCAGAGAGCCGCGTGACCCCCCTTTTCTTTTCTACATCTCGTCATCTCATCATTCGCTCGAGCTTTGCGTGTGCTGCTTAACTACAGCCACTCCTGGTCACTATCCCCACCAATGCTGCGCGCGCACCCACCACGTTAACCGACTCTCTATGCAGACTGTTCGCGTCTCTCACCGATTCTCCATACATGGACGCTTCTCTCATCGATTCTCTATGTATTGGACGCGTCCCTCACCATGTTACAACTCTCCGAACTCAACATATATTATTCCCACCTATTTCAGTCTATTTTTATTGTCTTGGGGATTTTCAATTCCCTAATTGAATATTTTATTTTTGTTTGATGGTTTGGCCAACGTCTGCTGTCCACCATCTTGTCCCCCAGCGTCCAAGTTGTTTCTGTGATGACGCAATCCCTTTCCGTTGCCTGGGAGACGCTTACCACCGATATAGCACATTCAACGGTACTTACGCCTCTCTTCTTCTGGCTTTTCCATCTTTCCAGCCTTCCCTCGCCTTTCCTCGCCACCTCAGACCACCAGATACTTGGCACTATGTTCCTGAGGGTTTGTCCTTATTTTTCACTATCACTTTTATTTTTCGTTTTTCACTTGAGTTTTTATTTGCGCTAGGGAGCATGCTCTGGGCACATAACCTGTTGGATTGCGGGTGTGGACACAATAAATAGTACACGGGTTTTCTTATTAAAACACTGGTTTATTGGCTACAACACGTCTCTCGTCTCGCAGTAGAGTGAACTCTCATAATTTACAACCTGATGAAGAATCTAGTCTCCCCATAACGAATATATATATACATCATACGCAAGGGCCTAAGCCCAGTGGGACCGGGAGCTGGCGCCACCTTTCCAACAATTCCAAAAAATCTGAAATTTTGTCAGGTTATTAGAATCATTTGGGACTAATTTCGTGCCAAAATTCAGCTGGATCCATCAATTAGTTTTTGAGAAATAGCCATTTGTTTCTTTACGCTTTTTCCTAAATATTTCGCAAACTACCCAACCGATTTCATTTTTTTTTTCAAAATATTCCTCTTGATGCCCTGTATTGCAATCAATCAAAATACGTATACCCGTTCATAGAAAGTTTTCGAGATATTTCGATTTTTCTCTTTTTGACATGAAATCGTTGTTCGCACTCTAGCATCCGCAAAAATGGAGATATCAACTTGGCATGATGTTGTCTCTAGTAGTAACAATGGTTCGTACTGAAAATGGGCTCAATCGGATAATTACTTTCTGAGATATTCAACTTTATATGTTGTGACGTGATTTCCTGAGGTTCACGGAACCCTCGATCCACTACGTAGCCCTTCAACGCACGACAACCCTGAAACAACAAATAAGTCGAGCGCCAGGTCGTTATTATCAGAACGACCACTGGAACGAAACGAACAACCAAAAATCAGAATTTCCAGAATAATCCCAAACTTCGAGACGGTCCCCTGCGAACTCAGGCCGAAGAACGGTGTGAAGGTCACTGGTGAAGCTTAGATTAAAGTGTGACTAGGTATTGACCGAATAAATGAATTTAACTCAAAATTGCGGGGGAAAAATCACAATATTTAATCAGGCTCAGATGACTCGATACAATAAAACAAATCAATTTCTTTGAAAACCCCTATGGTTATTTCGATCGATCAACGATCATGAGGCTTCGATAGTTACTAAATCTATAATTGTCAAAGCAATAAAAAATTCTGAAAGGAGCATAAAAAAAAGTAAAATACTCAATCAATTTAGTCTAAAGAGATTCCGGTAGTTAGATTGAAAGAACTGACCATCCCAAAAAGTCCGAAATAAATAATGTCAAAGAGAAAATGAAAATCAGAATCAAAATATCGTCAATAATGATCATGTAGATTGAACAATACTGAACAATCGAAACCCAAGAATTCGTCTACGTGACAAGTAAAGCTGGCTGTCCGAAACAAACGAAAACCCAAGACAACGGGCCAGCGAAACGAAGCAAGGTCACGAGACACAAAAGAAACCTACGTTCAATGTCCTTCACTGAATATTAACCGACAGCGAGAATGTTCGCCTAACACAAATTCATTCGGACGCAACACTAATTTTCCCAGTATCGTTTCAAAAATAAAATATTCATAAAATAATTGCCACTCGCAACATGAAACACGAGAGTGATTTCTACGAAATAACTCAATGTCGCGAAACAACCGAAATCGAACGATCAAACACATTAACTTCAAATACGCACGAGAGACAGACAAAAGAGACCCACTAATCAATTACTGATCAGAGTGACTAGGACTCTATCTGGCAATTGTTTCGAA
The DNA here is from genome assembly GCF_001412515.2 of Diachasma alloeum. Classification (NCBI taxonomy): domain Eukaryota; kingdom Metazoa; phylum Arthropoda; class Insecta; order Hymenoptera; family Braconidae; genus Diachasma; species Diachasma alloeum. Next base: position 113,595 of record NW_021680523.1, on the reverse strand, counting down.
ACTCTAAAAATCCTACGGAACTAAGATGCACAAAACATCTGTTCAAAGCTTTAAAATTGGCCAGAGTCCTACTCACGACAAATTCACACAGATGCGTCATACAGAGTTGTAGTCATCCCGCTCATCCAGCAGTCCACCTCGGTGTCTCCGGAAAACGTCTCCAAAAACTCCTCAAATCCGAGTCCTCGGGACCTTCCTCCAGACAAATCCACTCGGGGCTTCCTCCACAGGTTTATTTCTCCTTCCAGAGCGCCCTCAGGCTGCCCAAAACTCCGAAATTAACGCAATAGAACTCCAAAAATCGATCAGACACACGTATGGCGCAACCACCAAACGGGAAGTGAGGTTCGTTTCCCCCGCGACACCACGCTGGACCGTGAAAACGCGGCAACGACGCTCATTGGCTGCTCGTTCCGTTCACTCCTCCATTCCGTTTCTAAACAACTAGAATCTGTCGCTCACATAGCCGAACCAAGTCCGTCGACGCATGCGCAGTGACTTCTCAAACGTTATTTATTCAAAAACAACTTATCCCAAAATATCAAATAAATCCGAATGTCCTCTGACATCCTTCCAAATCATTCTCCAGACCATTCTATCCCCAAACGACGATTCAACTCAACCTCCTTCTGATTTCGGTGATATCCTCCACTTCCCCTTTCGCCTTGAACCAGTCGGACTCCTACGTCACGTTTTCCCTAGAGTTGCCCGAGAGCTGGCGACCTCTGGCAATCCGAAGACCCATGAAGCTCGCATCACGAACTCGAAGTGTCCCGAAGTCTCTCGACGATTCCCGGAGACGTTGCCACCTCAGTCCCACGATGTCGGCACCAGATTCGATTCAAACAATACAGAAGGAAATACAAAATAAAATAATTATCAAAATATACTAAACTTCTCTCGTGACTCTCGCTGTCGGTTGGTGACTTCCCGTCTGGTGATTTTTAAATTAGAAACCCACACGCGAAACGGTCGAATAAAGGAATACTATTTGTGACGGAAAATAACACGTCACAATGTAAATCTAATTTCTTTAATATCTCAACAGCGAGTTGACCAATTATAATTTTTTTTTCTAATTTTTGTCTCGATGTCCTCTATCTTGACCAATCAAAATATCTGCACCCAATTATACAAAATTTAGAGATATTTTCATTTTTGTCGTTTTGACTTTAACGCGTTGTTGGCACTCTAGCATCCGCAAAAATGGAGATATCAACTTGAAATTTGGCATGAAGTTGTCTCTAGTAGTAACAATGGTTCGCATTGAAAATGGGCTCAATCGGATAATTACTTTCTGAGATAATCAACTTTATATGTAAATTAATTTTTTAAATAACCGACTGTAATGGTTAGGTGGGTGAGGTGTTGCTCCGGCGGACATCCAAGCTAAGCAGCGTTGAGCTGGGTTAGTACTTGGATGGGTGACCGCTTAGGAACACCTCGCTCGCACAAAAATTGCGGGCGGTAGGTACGGTGTAGCGGCCTAGTGTCTCCATCTAGTCAGTGTGACAGATGGATGTATTAGGGCACTGCACAATCGGCCGGCTGTGCGACTGGGGTTTTACATGGTTTCCCGTGCAGTCCTAGCTCGAATGGGGCACAGCTAAGAGTAAGACGGCCATGATACCGCAGATAACAATGAGAGGAAAAGAAAAGGAGGGGAGGCAGGCTAGAGGAGGGGTTTCAAATCGAGAATTACTTCGATAAAACCAATGAAATAGAAAAAAAAAAAATAATTTTTTAAATATCTCAATAACGAGTCAACCGATCCTAATTTCAATTATTCATGAATATTCGTCTTGTCTTGTAATGTCTGTCCTTTTTTTATATTTTTCATATGTTTTTTGAAATCTTTTTTGATCATTTATTTATCCCTTTTTCAACCCTTTTTTATTCTTCGTTTTTTGCTTTTTTGTAATGTTCTTCCTTCTCTTTTATTATTCCTATCCTTTTCCCAATCTTTTTTCGCCATTTATTTATCCCTTTTCGCTTCCGAATGAAAGCCTTGTATTTGAGCGATTTTTCAATTTTGTAATTTTGATGGCAAATGGTCTAGAATATTATGAAACGTGAAGAAATGATGTTTTTAGGGTGATGTCTGTATGTATGTGTGTGATAATTTGAGTTTTTGGTGGTCAATTTTTAGAAAATTCCACATAAATATGGTGAAATTTGTCGATAAAAGTCTGAATTTTTGGGACATGGTAGCTATGATTAAGCTTCACTTTGGTACGCAGTGTCAGCCCGATCGGTACAGTAGTTCCTGAGATATAACAACTTCTTTAAATTTCGTTTTTCCTCAATATCTCAAAATCTACTTCACCGATTTCAATATTTCTTTTTCCAAAATACTTGTCTCGATGGCCTCTATCTAGATCAATTAAAATATATATACTCGTTCAGACAAAATTTGAAGATATTGCCGTTTTTCCATTTTTTTAATGAAAAATCTTGTTTACACGATAACTTGATGAAAAATGGAGATAGGGAGTGGAAATTTTGTATGCTTCAAGCTTTTATAACATAAAAGGTTGGTATTGTGGATGGGGGCAATTGGCGGAGCGGTTCTCGAGTTATTCAACTTTTTGTGTAAATATATTTCTTCAAATTTCTCATGAACTACTGGACGGATTTCAATTTTTTTTTTCAAAATACTTGTCTCGGTGGCCACCATCTAGATCAATCAAAATATGTATACCCGTCCATACAAAAAATCAGAGATATTCCCGTTTTTTCATTTTTTAAATTTTTTCAATGAAAAAATTTAAAAAAATGAAAATAGTAAGTTGAAATTTGGTGCGATTACAACTTAAAGGTTGAATATCTTCCTATAGACATGCTGTAGCATGTGGTTACGCTTGTATACCTGTTACAAGGACTGGCAATTGCTACGGATCCATTCGGAAGCTTACTATCAATGGAATTGGTAAAAATAAAAAATAAAAGGACTAATAACGTAAAAAGTAATGGTCACATGCCTTCTATCGGATGGGCTCGAACCCCTGCTTGTTTCTCAAAATATCGTGCGTACAAGAATGAAAAAATTTGCAAAACGAAAAAACGGGAGTATCTCTAAATGATTATATGGACGGGTGGATATATTTTGATTGATCTAGATAGTAGCCACCGAGACAAGTATTTTGAAAAAAAATTGAAATCCCTCGAGCAGTTCATAAGATATTTGAAGAAATATATTAACACAAAAGGTTGAACATCTCAAGAATCGCTGGGCGGTTGCACCCATCCACAATACCAACTTTTTCTGTTACAAAAGCTAGAAGCATTCAAAATTTCAACTCACTATCTCCATTTTTTATCAAGTTATCGTGTAAACAAGATTTTTCATGAAAAGACGAGAAAATGGCAATATCTTCAAATTTTATCTGAACGGATATATAGGTGTCCCGCAACCGATCACTTTCCTCGGAAGGTATTGTAGAGGATGAAATTTGGGATCGAAAGTTCCCCTTCGGTTTTTCGATCAGACCATTTTTTTTTGTTTTTTCATTTTTCAACTTTGTCTGACTTTTTAATTTTACACATTCTGTTACTACTTATTCCAGGGCCGAAAAATATTCTGTTAAAGGGTTCATATTTTTTGGAAAAAAACGCGTTTTTTTATGTAGTACATCGATACGTAGCCACCACACCCCTTCCAGCCCATTAGCACCGCGAATTAATTTGCAAAAAGATAAAATCACGAAACCGAAGAATTTTCTTTCCTTTATTTTTGGGTTTTTCTCATGACTACGATTAGGTCTATTAATTGGGGTCCCTCGCGACCCCAATCGTTTTCGATGAAGAAAGGGAATTATGCAATAAATTATTATTTTCTTTAGTTTTTCGTCAGGAAATCTTTTTCATGTGCTTTATTAAGCCTCTCACCCATTTATCATTTTCAGAATCATTTTCGAAAACAGGAATGGTGAAAACGAAACCCTAATTTTTATTTTTTCTTCGACTTTTGGAAATGATTTTGGAAGCGTGGGGATAAAATGGGGAGTTTGTGAGTTGATGGGAGGATAGATGGATAACGCTTCTGATTACCGACATGGAAAAAAATGAAAAACAAAGAAAAAAGAAATAATTTTAAGGTTAATTTCCTTTTTGGCTTTTGGGAATGATTTTGGAAGCGCAGCGATAAAGATGGGGAGTTGGTGAGTTGATGAATGGATAGATGGATGACGTGTCTGATTACTGACAAAAAAAAAACAAAAAAGCGAAGAAAACAAAATAATAATTCCTATTTTGATTTTTTTTTTGGCTTTTGGAAACGATTTTGGACGTGCGGCGATAAAGATGGGGAGTCTGTGAGTAGATGAGAGGATCGATCGATAACGTGTCTGATTACCGACATGAGAAAAAATAAAAACAAAGGAAAAAAAAATAATTCAAATTTTAATTTCTTTTTTGGCTCTTGGAAATTATTTTGGACGCTAGGCGATACATATGAGGAGTTTATGAGTCGATGGGAGGATAGATGGATGACGTGTCTGATTACCGACATAAAAAAAGCAAAAAACAAAGAAAAAAATAATAATTCCAATTTTTTTTTTTTTTTTCGTTTTTAGGATTGATTTTGAACGTGTGGAGATAAAGATGGACAGCTTGTGAGTTGATGGGAGGGTAGATGCGGACATGAAAAAAAGCGAAAAACAAAAAAAAAACATGATAATTCCAATTTTAATTTCTTTTTTGGCTTTTGGAAATGATTTTGGATGCGCGGCGATAAAGATGGGGAGTTTGTGAGTCGATGGGAGGATCGATGGATAACGTGTCTTATTATCGACATGAGAAAAAAAGCCGAAAAACAAAGAAAAAAAGAGTCGAGGGTCATGAGGGTCACTTAGGGGAGAGTCAAGCATCACAAGGGTCACTTGAGGAGAGTCAAGCATCATGAGGGTCACTTGGGGGAGAGTCAAGTGTCACGAGGGTCACTTGAGGGGAGAGTGGAGCATCACAAGGGTTACTTGGGGTGAGTCGAGGGTCATGAGGGTCACTTGGGGGAGAGTCGAGGGTCATGAAGGTCACTTGGGGGGGAGAGTCGAGGGTCATGAGGGTCACTTGAGGGAAGAGTGAAGCGTCACGAGGGTCACTTGGGGGTGAGTCGAGGGTCATGAAGATTCGTTGGGGGAGAGTCGAGGGTCATAAGAGTCACTTGAGGGAGAGTCGAGGGTCATGAGGGTCACTTGGAGGAGAGTCGAGGGTCTTGAGGGTCGCTTAGGGGAGAGTCAAGCATCACGAGGGTCACTTGAGGAGACAGTGAAGCGTCACGAGGGTCACTTGGGGGTGAGTCGAGGGTCATGAGGGTCACTTGGGGGAGATTCGAGGGTCATGAGGGTCACTTGGGGGAGTTTGTGAGTCAATGGGAGGGTAGATGGATGACGTGTCTGATTACCGACATAAAAAAAAGCGNAGACAGTGAAGCGTCACGAGGGTCACTTGGGGGTGAGTCGAGGGTCATGAGGGTCACTTGGGGGAGATTCGAGGGTCATGAGGGTCACTTGGGGGAGTTTGTGAGTCAATGGGAGGGTAGATGGATGACGTGTCTGATTACCGACATAAAAAAAAGCGAAAAACCAAGAAAAAAAAATTCTAATTTTGATTTCTTTTTTCGCTTTTGGTAATCATTTTGAACGCGTGGAGGTAATAATGGGGAATTCCTTAGTCGTTGAGAAGATAGATGGATGACGTGTCTGATTACGTGTCTGATTACCAACATGAAAAAAAAGCGAAAAACAAAGAAATTAATTGTAATTTTAATTTCTTTTTTCGCTTTCGGAAATGATTTTGGAAGATAGTCCATACAGACTATCCAGTCCAGAAAATTTTATAGTTGGATTATATGTTTTTGAAGGGGCTGATTCTGAATATGAAATCCGTTTTTGTCAAAGCAGGTGCCTTCTATTTGTTCATAACAATTTAATTGTTTAAAAGGAGATATTGCAAAAACTGTCGGAGATACAAAAGAAGTTCACGAACAAAAATTGTTCGTCATTTCAAAATACGGATTTTTTGTCATATTACTTTTTTCGATAACTACTACGGATGAAAAGATATTTGAGGCAAGAGTGGAACGAGCGGTACGTTAGCGCGGGCGCAAAGCGCGAGCGCACTCCGATGCGTTTGGTCGAAAACTCGAAGAAGATAGAAAAAATTGTTTCAAATAAAAAAGATTTGTCATGAAATGTTGCATCAAATAACTTTTGTGACATTTTTTGCTACTCATGATAGTTTATGAAATATTGACATTTTCGCGTTGCATAACGGGGAAAATTGATGATCCGGTCAACTTTCAACTGCAATTATTTCATAAACTATTGTGATTAGGGGAATTAGTTTATCTACAAAATTTGTGCATCATCAAACGAGGAACATTTTTTGTGTGAATTTTTTTTCTCTATCTCTTTTTATTCGCGAAATATCTACAGTGAAAGTTGGAAATGAGACCGTTTACGTCCATAGGCTAATGTCATTCTATGTCCCCTGATATGTGAAGAAGATTTTGTTGAATTATTATTGTTGGCGTTGGTAAGTTGCTGGATTGATGACAGGCTTAGTAACCAAAGAGGAAAAAATTAGAGCAACAATATTTTGTTGTGCTACGTTTCATTTTTGATGGCCCTGAAAAGGGCCGATTGTGATGTTATTTATGCTGGGAGTTGCTGGAAATGGCCTCCTCCAGCAGCCACGCAGGCATGAATCCTCTGGAGGACGTCCACCCTCACACGTTGAAGCATCTCAGCACTGACATTGGTTGCGGCCGCATGCAATCGCGCCACCAGTTCCTCCGCGGTCTCTGGCTCTGTCTCGTAGACTTGTTCCTTTAGATAACCCCAAAGGAAAATGTCTAGCGGAGTCAAGTCCGGGGATCTGATGAGAATAGAAATTCATCATTATCTGGAACACTTTATTTTTCTCGAGTAGTCTTACCATGCAGGCCAGTGAACCGGGCCATAACGACCGAACCAACGTCCAGGGAACTGCGCATTCAAGCAGTCGGTGACGATTCGAGCACAGTGAGGGGGTGCTCCATCCTGCTGGAACCACCGAGGTTTTCCTTCGAGTGGTATATCGTCCAGTATTTCAGGAAGAGTGTGTTCGACGAATTCGAGGTACTGTTGACCCTGTTAAAAGAAAAAATGATAAAAATATTATTTTTCTACCTCGATGCCGTATGTGTGTGAATGCGGGCTTCATGAATACTCACATTCACATAATCTGGTAGCTTGGAAATGAACATACGATCACGCACTATTCCTCCCCACACGTTCACTTTCCACCGTGTCTGAAAACTTTTTTCCCTCACCGAGGGAGGATTTTCAACAGCATAATTATGTAAATTATGCTGATTGAAAATGCCTTCTCTGGTGAACAGACTTAGGTCTGTGAACATGATTTGGGCCAAAAAGTTTTTGTTCCGGTAATACAAGGCCAGAAACTCGTGACGGTAGTTCAGGCGCTGCTCTGCATCTCCTGGCTCGAGTTTCTGAACTCTTGTGTAGTGGAACGGGTGAAGAGAATTCTCCAGCAGGATGCGATTCACCTTTGACTTCGGGCAGCCCATCGCTTTCACGATCCTCCGACAACTCGTCGTCGGGTCTTCCTCTACACGGGTCAAGACTTCTTCCTCGACGTCATAATGACGTTGACGTCCCCCTCCGTGACCTGTTGGCACCACCTGGTTCTCTCGCATGCACTTATCCACAGCCAGAAACACTTGTGGATATGGATGTCGTCGTTCGGGGTAATCCGTGCAATACCTCCTCGCTGCCTCTGCTGCANACCCCAAAGGAAAATGTCTAGCGGAGTCAAGTCCGGGGATCTGATGAGAATAGAAATTCATCATTATCTGGAACACTTTATTTTTCTCGAGTAGTCTTACCATGCAGGCCAGTGAACCGGGCCATAACGACCGAACCAACGTCCAGGGAACTGCGCATTCAAGCAGTCGGTGACGATTCGAGCACAGTGAGGGGGTGCTCCATCCTGCTGGAACCACCGAGGTTTTCCTTCGAGTGGTATATCGTCCAGTATTTCAGGAAGAGTGTGTTCGACGAATTCGAGGTACTGTTGACCCTGTTAAAAGAAAAAATGATAAAAATATTATTTTTCTACCTCGATGCCGTATGTGTGTGAATGCGGGCTTCATGAATACTCACATTCACATAATCTGGTAGCTTGGAAATGAACATACGATCACGCACTATTCCTCCCCACACGTTCACTTTCCACCGTGTCTGAAAACTTTTTTCCCTCACCGAGGGAGGATTTTCAACAGCATAATTATGTAAATTATGCTGATTGAAAATGCCTTCTCTGGTGAACAGACTTAGGTCTGTGAACATGATTTGGGCCAAAAAGTTTTTGTTCCGGTAATACAAGGCCAGAAACTCGTGACGGTAGTTCAGGCGCTGCTCTGCATCTCCTGGCTCGAGTTTCTGAACTCTTGTGTAGTGGAACGGGTGAAGAGAATTCTCCAGCAGGATGCGATTCACCTTTGACTTCGGGCAGCCCATCGCTTTCACGATCCTCCGACAACTCGTCGTCGGGTCTTCCTCTACACGGGTCAAGACTTCTTCCTCGACGTCATAATGACGTTGACGTCCCCCTCCGTGACCTGTTGGCACCACCTGGTTCTCTCGCATGCACTTATCCACAGCCAGAAACACTTGTGGATATGGATGTCGTCGTTCGGGGTAATCCGTGCAATACCTCCTCGCTGCCTCTGCTGCATTACACCCACATGCACCATACATCAGCTGCATATCAGCGTATTCGCCTGCTGTGTAATTATCAATGTCCTTTCACTCCACGTCTAACCCCGGCAAAGAATCAAACACGAATGAATCTCCCTCTCCAGAATACATAAAGTCGAATTCTCATTTCCTTTGTTTACCACTGACGAAACCTTCTAGAACCGTCTAGAACCGTCTGTGTTTACATCACGAGCGATGACGATGGAAATAAAACAAAAACAGTTTTATTTATTTTATTTCCATCGTCATCTCTCGTGATGTAAACACGGACGGTTCTAGAAGGTTCCGTCAGTGGTAAACAAAAGAAATGACAGGTCGACTTTATGTATTCTGGAGAGGGAGAGTCATTCGTGTTTGATTCTTTGCCGGGGTTAGACGTGGAGTGAAAAGACATGGATAATTACACAGCAAGCAAATACGCTGAAATGCACCTGATGTATGGCACATGTGAGTGTGACGCAGCAGAGGCAGCACGGAGGTATTACACGGATTACCCCGAACGACGACATCCATATCCACAAGTGTTCCTGGCTGTGGATAAGCGCATGCGAAAAAACCAGGTGGTGCCACCAGGTCACGGAGGTGGTCGTGAACGTCATTGTGACGTCGAAGAAGAAGTCTTGGCGCGTGTAGAGGAAGACCCGACGACGAGTTGTCATAGGATCGAGAAGGCGATGGGCTGTCCGAAGTTAACGGTGAATCGCATCCTGCTGGAGAATTCTCTCCACCCGTTCCACTACACAAGAGTTCAGAAACTCGAGCCAGGAGATGCAGAGCAGCGCCTGAACTACTCCGAGGTTTCTGGCCTTGCATTACCGGAATGAAAAGTTTTTGGCCCAAATCATGTGGACAGACGAATGTCTGTTTACCAGAGAAGGCATTTTCAATCAGCATAATTTACATAATTATGCTGTTGAAAATCCTCACTCGGTGAGGGAAAAAAGTCTTCAGACACGGTGGAAAGTGAACGTGTGGGGAGGAATAGTGGGTGATCGTGTGTTCATTTCCAAGCTACCGGATTATGTGAATGTGGGTATTCATGAAGCCCGAATTCACACACATACGACATCGAGGCGGAAAAATGATATTTTTATCATTTTTTCTTTTAACAGGGTCAACAGTACCTCGAATTCGTCGAACACACTCTTCCTGAAATACTGGACGATATAACACTAGAAGGAAAAGCTCGGTGATTCCAGCAGGATGGAGCACCCCCTCACTGTGCTCGAATCGTCACCGATTACTTGAATGCGCAGTTCCCTGGACGTTGGTTCGGTCGTTGTGGCCTGCTTCACTGGACTGCACGGTAAGACTACTCGAGAAAAATAAAGTGTTCCAGATAATAATGAATTTCTATTATCATCAGATCCCCGGACTTGACTCCGCTAGACTTTTTCCTTTGGGGCTATCTAAAGGAACAAGTCTACGAGACAGAGCCAGAGACCGCGGATGAACTGGTGGCGCGATTGCATGCGGCCGCAACCAATGTCAGTGCTGAGATACTCCAATGTGTGAGGGTGGACGTCCTCCGGAGGATTCGTGCCTGCGTGGCTGCTGGAGGAGGCCATTTCTAGCAACTCCCAGCATAAACAACATCACAATCGACCCTTTTCAGGGCCATCAAAAATGAAACGTAGCACAACAAAATATTGTTGCTCAAATTTTTTCCTCTTTGGTTACTAAGCCAGTTGTAATGAACCCGAGCGGTTGGGTTCAATTAGGGATGAATTACACGCGGGTAGATAATAGAAATAATTACTTTATTGGGAATTGGTTTTTTTAATCATTAATTTAAAAGTTATTGAATAAATAAAACTCGGTTTGATACTGAATGTATCAAGCGAGTATAAAGTATAAAGAAGGTAATCAAAGAATTGACAAGTAACTGGCCCCGAGACAACGATTACACGAGTTTTTATCACCTCATGCAATACGATTGCATCAGGTCATTGTTCTTCGTCGCACACCTGCAAGGCATCGGGTGAC
>NW_021680523.1:100079-101427 GCF_001412515.2 Diachasma alloeum | reverse complement strand
CAGAGATCTTGATTTTGCACAGTGATACGAATCTCATCACTATTATCAAGCCCTGTGGAAGCATATGGCTGATGTGCATGGATCTCATAATGGGCGATGGACTCCTCAAACACTGGTGGAATTTTTATATTCAGACTTTCTTCCATGGTATCCAACTAGAGAAAGATATTTTTATTTGGCAAAAACCCCTTTTCCACTTTTTTTCACGACGAGGCCGAGACTCTGGAGAAATTTGACGTTCTGAGGTGTTAACACCTTGAAGCCAACACGCGAACTGATTGCAGAGGGGCATGACTGGTTATTTTTATAGGAATAGCCAATCTTTCGATTGTATACAATGCCCATGATTATGTAACAGACTTGATATGTAGCCTGATAGTGATTGTCTCACCCCTGAAATTCACCAAACCACCGTTTTGATCAACAATTCGTAGCTGTAGTTCAGTTATTGTTCTTACAGAAACTGGTAAATAAATAACCGCACTATAACCGTCCAATAACCTATTGTAAGACCGCTCGAAGAATTGACCTCTAAAAACATGAAATTGCTTGATAATAATGTTGAAAAACGCGAGTGATTGAATAACAAAAATGAGATGAAGCCTTTTAACTTGAAATATCGACAAAGTTTCGCACATAAGAGTACCCCGAAGGGGCTTAAATTAGATCCGTGGGATGGGGAGACTTCTGAGGATGCGGTCAAATTTGATGATTCTTTATTCGATCAGACATTGAATGAGACAATCATTCCATCTCACAATGATACTATAGTTCCATCCCTCAAAAATCGGCATGATGATACTACAGTTCCAGTCATTGAAAAATCACCGTCTGACGACGAAGAAACCGATGGCGATGCAAATAGCTTCGATCCTGACACTCTTACAGGAAAATATTTAGCAAAAATCGGTACATCTCAATGGGATAAGGCTTATGGTGTTCGAAAACTTACACACAATTCCATGATATGAGACTCCCCAATATTTTTTGATGATGAATATATAAAAGTAAAAACCATGAAATATGCCTGTACTGAAGGATTACTGGAACTACTGTTCATGAAAAAACCCAATGATACTTTAATTAGTGAGAGTGATATTAATGCATATAAAAATATAATTCTTGCAACTAATGGGCATCAAAAAAATTATAAACCTCGTGAAGGTATCCGAGAGACGAAGGGTGAAAAATATGAAAAATATATCTCACGGTTGAATGGGTCAAAGTACGCCGGCACAAGGCTTCTACCTGCTTTTATGAGAGCTCGGAGACCCAACACGGTGGATTATGTCTATTGGGACGATCCGAATGAACTTGCTGACCGCCTGCGATTACTCGTAGCTTCACA
>NW_021680523.1:98070-99916 GCF_001412515.2 Diachasma alloeum | reverse complement strand
GAAAATTCGCAGATATTAAAAGGCGAATTGGCAGATTAATCAGAACGGTGGAAAAAATACCGAGTGAGCCTAAAAATGTCACAAAGTAAATTGGATATTGTGACAGAATTGCATCGCCTAGCACGAAGAAATTATCCTCGACGGCGAGTGAATATTCGTGATTTGGATGAGACGTGGCAGGCCGATTTAGTCGACATGACGGCTTACACAAAAAGCAATAATGGAAATAGATTTTTGCTCACTGTAATAGACAATTTTTCAAAGTTTGCATGGGCGGAGCCGATAAAGAGNGCTCACTGTAATAGACAATTTTTCAAAGTTTGCATGGGCGGAGCCGATAGAGAGGAAAAACGCGCAAGATCTCACGAGAGCTATGAGTTCCATTCTTCAACGGGGGCGTGTACCCAAACAATTCTGAGTTTCAAGCATTGATGAAGAAATATAATATTAATTTATACTCTACCTTTAGTAATTTAAAGGCGTCTATATGTGAAAGATTCAATCGAACATTAAAAAGTAAAATGTGGCTACAGTTTAGTTTGCGAGGAAATTATAAGTGGATTGATATGTTACCAGATCTCATGCATGAGTATAATCATAAAAAACATCGAACGATTCGTATGAGACCTGTCGATGTAACGATAAAAAATGCAAAAAAATTACGTATCCTTTACGCCGACTTTCGAGTGAATAGAAGGTGACCAAAGTTTCATGTGGGTGATAAAGTTCGTATAAGCAAGATGAAACATGTTTTTGAGAAAGGCTATACCCCCAATTGGACAACAGAAATTTTTACTGTCCGAGAAGTTAATAATACAAATCCAGTGACATACAAATTGAAAGATTATAAAAATGAATTGATCAGTGGAAGTTTTTATGAAGAAGAATTACTGAAAACAAAACATTCTGATGTGTATCTTGTAGAAAAATTATTGAAAAAATCTGGAAATAGGCTTTTTGTTAAATGGTTAGGTTTTGATAACACTCACAATAGCTGGATTGATGCTGCTGAATAAAAAAGATGGAGAGGGGGAAAAACTATTTAAATAGTCAACCTATTCTCATCCTCATTAGTTTAGTTGGTGTTTTCAACTCAACAACATGATTGTGAAAATCATCGTGCTACTAGTCCTCGTGACATCCTCCTGCCGGGGTGAAAATTTTCTCAATACTGAGATTTCCAGTCGAAGTGGACTATACTACGAATCCGTAGGGGATGTACGCTTCACCACAGGCGAGTGGCATATTGTCACTTATATTGACTTGAGAAAATTCATCGATCACCGGCCACTAATTCATTCCAAAATACTGGAAAATATGAGTCAAAAGTGCAAATATTATGGGGAAGCTGAACAATGTGCAAAAGTTCTTCAAAGTGAAAATATTTTGAAACAAAATCGAAACGTAGAAAAATATATTAATCAATTCCTGTTCTTCACGAATGAATCTAGTACTGAAGAGCAAAACAAAAATGTGACTCTGGAAATTATCGAAAAAACTCTTGATAATGAAANCGTCAAAAGTGCAAACATTATGGGGAAGCTGAACAATGTGCAAAAGTTCTTCAAAGTGAAAATATTTTGAAACAAAATCGAAACGTAGAAAAATATATTAATCAATTCCTGTTCTTCACGAATGAATCTAGTACTGAAGAGCAAAACAAAAATGTGACTCTGGAAATTATCGAAAAAACTCTTGATAATGAAAAAACATTGAATAAGACTAGTAAAAAGCTGCACATAATCGAATCAGGACTGCATCATTTTTTTGATACAATTAAAGCATTGGAGAATCAGAGTACAATAAGCCTTCGGGATGTTGAGACCGAGGCTCGATTAATTGAGGA
>NW_021680523.1:96319-97906 GCF_001412515.2 Diachasma alloeum | reverse complement strand
TTGACAATGAAAAAGCATTGAATAAGACTAGTAAAAAGCTGCACATAATCGAATCAGGACTGCATCATTTTTTTGATACAATTAAAGCATTGGAGAATCAGAGTACAATAAGCCTTCGGGATGTTGAGACCGAGGCTCGATTAATTGAGGATCTAATGAAAAATGAAACTTTTAACAGTGCTGGATATCAACGAATGTTAAATAAAATACGCGATTGGACTGAAACTTTAGAGGAGGAGTTGGACAATTATATTTCTACCCTGAAAACAATTATCGATATAGTGCATTTAGCCGAAACAGGTGTCGTGCACCCCGAATTATTCACTCTTGAAGAACTTCAAAGCGCAATAAATTATTTTTCAACAATTAATCGAGATGCCTCTGTGACCCTCCCCCCTGATGAATTACTGAAAATTTCGAAAACAAAAATAGGCTTTCATGAAGGGAAATTAATTATCATTCTTAAGATCCCATTAGTTACCTCTTCAGTCTACCAATTATTCAAAATGTACCCCCTCCCAGCGCTTCAATTATTCGGTCATAAACGTGGGTCGGCGTACATTCAACCACGGGTTAATTACCTGCTACTCGGCCAAGACTTTTATACTTTGGCACAGGCTGAGGATCTCGCACACTGTGCGGTTACCAATGATTATCGCTTTCTTTGTGAACCTAAGTATCCATTTTATGACATCAACACCCATCCAATTTGCGAGGCGATGATTTTCGAAAAAGATAACTTATTAACATCACTTTTTGGTAATTGCCCCATCAAGGTCAGCTCAATTTATAATTCTCATTGGAAAAAAACCCAAAAAGGCTGGCTTTATTCCGTACCCCAAAGCGAGAAAGTAAATATTTGGTGCGAGGGTCAGTGGATTAACGCCATAAATGTCTCCGGAGCGGGAATACTTCAATTGAAAAAAAGATGTCAAGCGTCTACATCATCAATAACAATGCCAGGATTTCAAGAACACGTAAAAAAACCGGACGAAGAAATTTTTGGACGGAATCTTAATGTGACCACGTTAATATATAAAAGAAAATGTTTCCATTATCTACCCAAATATTATGTACAACTTGAAGAAATTTTACATGAATGTGATGGTCATGCGCAAGACCACAAGTTTCACGGAATGCTATTTGCTTTAATGTCAATAGGATTAGGGGTGGTATGCCTTGGATTATTAGCCTTCATTCCATGGACAACGCCACTTTCTACCATAAATATCATAAGATGGAGGGAATCTGATGTATGATTTGTTTTGAATAAAGATGCTATTTTTATTGTTAAAATTATGTTTTATTTTCTCCTCCTTCACCTAATATTTACATTATCCCTTGAACCCATAGGGTAAAGTATCAGGAGTACCTGGCATGAGGACACGTTTATCATCATGCCAACTTAATGCTAATTTTGTCTGATTAATGGTATATACATTGTGCTGCATAGATCTGATGGAATTTTGAGGTCTTGATACATTACGATGATTTTCTAAACATAACTTGTAATCGTCAAAAGTGATGGTCCTGAGGGCTGATCTTTTTACCCCTTTCGCTCGAGATTTTTCTCGCTCTTCCCCAAAC
>NW_021680523.1:96006-96209 GCF_001412515.2 Diachasma alloeum | reverse complement strand
ACCCCCCAACGACCCTCCCATTTGGTCACCAGCCTGACATCCATTTGTTTCCGAACATTCTCCATTGTTTTTCCAAACACAGCATTATTCATGAGAAATTTTTGTAGAAATTTTTCTCAAACTCATTCTGAGAATTTTTCCTGTCTTCTGTGTTGAGATCGATATATTTTTTTAACCAGGCACTCTGATTAAATTTCAACACT
>NW_021680523.1:95606-95868 GCF_001412515.2 Diachasma alloeum | reverse complement strand
AAAGCGGCAAATCTCGATGGCTCATGTGCAACTCTTTTGGGTATTCAAGATCCACCTCGAAAATGTATCCAATACTCGAATCATTGGGAATATTTCCAATATCGAGTGAATTCCAATCTTGCACTCAAGTGAATCCTTTTTGTGGTAAATAGTGGCTCATAGCAGCTCCATATAAATTATTTACATCAAAATACATGAGGTATGACTTGGGCTCCTCAGGATTATAGTCATCCCCCATGTACTCATTATTTGCTTTGCCATA
>NW_021680523.1:93296-93722 GCF_001412515.2 Diachasma alloeum | reverse complement strand
CCCTCTTCGAGACACTGTTGAATTTTTCAAAGTTCATGCTTCTGGTTTTACGATGTTGGTCTTCTGGAGATCTGAGCACAACACTTCAATGTCACTTTTCAATTGAATGATTCTCTTCAATTGGTCGATATCTTTCAGCAGACGCTCAAGTCTATGTTTCAACTCACGAGTTTTGTTCAAAGCTTGCTGTCGTCGGATGAAGTACTTCTTCATGAGGAGGGTGAAAAATACTGATGCTGTGCCCTTGAACTTGGCGTGTTATATAATTCTTCCCCCTACTTCTTCATAGTTTTCTCCATAGAATCAGGAGAGGGGGTTGCTTTAAAAAAGTGACAGTTTTTCTCAACCTTGCATGTCATCTGAACATTTCCTGGAATTACCGTTCATCTCTGCTGTGATGACTCATTCTTCTTATCTCAGGAATGT
>NW_021680523.1:93007-93108 GCF_001412515.2 Diachasma alloeum | reverse complement strand
CTCTTCCAGGTACAAAAAAAATGATTTATGACCTTTTGCACGTAACCCTTGCTGTGATGACTCATTCTTCTTATCTCAGGAATGTCACACTTTCTCTTTTC
>NW_021680523.1:92251-92938 GCF_001412515.2 Diachasma alloeum | reverse complement strand
AATACAAGAAAATAGGGTGTCATAAATCATGTAGAAAAAAATCTACAGAGATTTTCGCGGATGACGGGATCATTTTTGGTGAAAAGGTGTTTTTAGGATCACTTATCTGTATAGAAAATTAAGCTTGAAATACTTTCTTTTTTCTTGGACCTATTCGTACCTTCTTAACCCTTGTCTAGCTGGAAAATAGGGTGTCATAAATCATAAAAGAGAAGAAATATTCATGGAAGATCGAATAGTTTTTCTGAGATGGAAGATAAGGTGTCTTCNCATCTCTGCTGTGATGACTCATTCTTCTTATCTCAGGAATGTTACACTTTCTCTTTTCAGGTATAAAAAAAATGATTTATGACCTTTTGCACTTAACCCTTGCGATGATGACATTCTTCTTATCTCAGGAATTTGAGGAATGTCACACTTCCGCTCTTCCAGGTACAAAAAAAATGATTTATGACCTTTTGCACGTAACCCTTGCTGTGATGACTCATTCTTCTTATCTCAGGAATGTCACACTTTCTCTTTTCAGGTATAAAAAAATGATTTATGACCTTTTGNCGAGTCATATAAGTTTTAAATCTGCTGATCAGATAACAGAGTAGAGTGCATATTTTTTTCCAGAGGGATTAAGCATACCCCGCCGACAATTTCCCAATCGATGACCCTTTCAACTAATGAACCTTTTAACTT
>NW_021680523.1:72890-92241 GCF_001412515.2 Diachasma alloeum | reverse complement strand
AAAAACCGCGAATTAAAATCCGGGCTGAAAACCGTGACTTGATTAATCCCACCACCCACTCGCGGGGGCTTCTCCCATACTTCTTGCACCCAGAATCGACGAAATGTAAAATCCGCGAATTAAAACCGCGAATTAAAACCGCGAATCAAAACCGCGAATTAAAGCGCGAATTAATTAATCCCATCCCACCACCCACTCGCGGCGCATCCTCAGACCNTAAAACCGCGAATTAAACCGCGAATTAATTAATCCCACCCCACCACCCACTCGCGGGGCCCTCTTCCACAAGTCTCCAGCGCTCGCCCCAGAAACGTTGATCCAGAACCGGCCCTATACATCTACTTAAGCCATTAGCGTATGGAGGTAACCGGTCTCATTTCCAACTTTCACTGTAGATATTTCGCGAATAAAAANAGATGATTCGAAAATTGAGGTGGTTTACAGATTTTTTTATGGACTTTGGAGTTCTCTATATACCCCTAATTCCCCAACTAATGGATTTTTCAAACTGTATAACTCAGATATTGGTGTTGTAGGGATTTTTTTTTNGAATTGAAACCGCGAATTAAAACCGCGAATTAAACCGCGAATTAATTAATCCCACCCCACCACCCACTCGCGGGGCCCTCTTCCACAAGTCTCCAGCGCTCGCCCCAGAAACGTTGATCCAGAACCGGCCCTATACATCTACTTAAGCCATTAGCGTATGGAGGTAACCGGTCTCATTTCCAACTTTCACTGTAGATATTTCGCGAATAAAAAGAGATGGAGAAAAAAATGCATACAAAAAATATACCGCTCGTTCCACTCTTGCCTCAAATATCCGTAGTAGTTACCGAAAAAAGTAATATGACAAAAAATCCGTATTTTAAAATGACGAACAATTTTTGTTCATCAACTTCTTTTGTATTTCCGACAGTTTTTGCAATATCTCCTTTTAAACAATTAAATTGTTATGAACAAATAGACGGCACCTGCTTTGGCAAAAACGGACTTCATATTCAGAATCAGCACCTTCAAAAACATAAAATCCAACTATAAAATCTTCTGGACTGGATAGTCTGTATGGACTATCTTCCAAAATCATTTCCGAAAGCGAAAAAAGAAGTTAAAATTGCAATTAATTTCTTTGTTTTTCGCTTTTTTCTCATGTTGGTGATCAGACACGTCATCCATCTATCTTCTCAACGACTAAGAAATTCCTCATCATTATCTCCATGCGTTCAAAATCATTACCAAAAGCGAAAAAAGAAATCAAAAGTAGACTTTTTTTTTCTTTGTTTTTCTATTTTTTTCATGTCGGTAATCAGACACGTTATCGATCGATCCTCCCATCTACTCACAGACTCCCCATCTTTATCGCCGCACGTCCAAAATCGTTTCCAAAAGCCAAAAAAGAAATCAAAATAGGAATTATTTTGTTTTCTTCGTTTTTTTGTTTTTGTTTTTAGGTCAGTAATCAGACACGTCATCCATCTATCCATTCATCAACACACCAACTCCCCATCTTTATCCCCACGCTTCCAAAATCATTTCCAAAAGCCGAAGAAAAAATAAAAATTAGGGCTTCGTTTTTACCATTCCTGTTTTCGAAAATGATTCTGAAAATAATAGATGGGTGAGAGGCTTAATAAAGCACATGAAAAGGATTTACGGACGAAAAACTAAAGAACATAATAATTCATTGCATAATTCCCTTTCTTCATCGGAAATGATTGGGGTCGCGAGGGACCCCAATTAATAGACTCAATCGTAGTCATGAGAAAAACCCAAAAATAAAGGAAAGAAAATTCTTCGGTTTCGTGATTTTATCTTTTTGCAAATTAGTTCGTGGTGCTAATGGGCTGGAAGGGGTGTAGTGGCTACGTATTGATGTACTACATAAAAAAACGGTTTTTTTTCCAAAAAATATGAACCCTTTAAAAAAATATTTTTCGGCCCTGGAATAAGTAGTAACAGAATGTTTAAAAATAAAAAGTCAGACAAAGTGAAAAAATGAAAAACAAAAAAAAAATGGTCTGACCGAAAAACCGAAGGGGAACTTTCGATCCCAAATTTCATCCTCTACAATACCTTCCGAGGAAAGTGATCGGTTGGGGGCCACCCTATACTTTGATTGATCTAGATAGAGACCATCGAAACGAGTATTTTGAACAAAAAAAATTGAAATCGGTGGAGTAGATTTTTAGATATTGAGGAAACACGAAATTTAAAGAAGTTGTTATATCACAGGAACTACTGGCTCGATCGGGCTGAAACTGTGTACCAAAGTGAAGCTTAATCATAGCTACCATGAGCCAAAATTTCAGACTGTTATCGACAAATTTCACCGTATTTATGTTGAATTTTATAAAAATTGATGACCAAAAACCCAAGTTGTCACACATATACATACAGACATGACCCCAAAAACATCATTTCTTCACGTTTCATAACATTCTAGACCATTTGCCATCAAAATCAGAAAATCGAAAAATCGCTCAAATACAAGGCTTCCATTTGGAAGCAATAAAGTATTTCAACCAAAAATACGGATTTTAATGAAAAAACAGAAAAAGGGGAATATCTCAAACACTTTGTATGGACGAATATATATGTTTTTGTTGATCTAGGTAGAGGACGTCGAGACGAATATTTTGCAGAAAAAAAATCTAAATCGGCCCAATAATTTTAAAGATATTCGTAAAAAACGATTTAAAAACGAATTGCTTCATCTCAAAAACTACTTGACCGATCGGGCTAAAATTATGCATAGAGTTAGTCCCCATTAAGACCTATAATCTGACAAAACTTCAAATTTTTTTGAACTATTTTAGCCACTTAATTACTCAATTTTTTAAAAATTGACCATTACAAAGCTTCTATTCGGAAGCAAAAACATCATCGTCCCTGAACAATGGTATTTATACCTTCTGCACCAATATCCTGCCCTGTCTGCACTACCTCCAAATCTCCCTCCTTCCAATCATCCTACCCTCGACCAGACTTTTACCCAAACTGAGATCCTAGAATGCCTGGTATACGATAAAAACAATAAATCTCCTGGTCCTGACGGTGTTAGCATCGAATTTTTTAAATATCTTCCGAAAAATTGGGTATTGTATTTAGAAGTCTTTTTCAATAAAATCCTGGATTCGGAGGTAGTGCCAGAAGACTGGAGTCTACTTTACGCATCCATGCTGCACAAAAAAGGAAGCGTTGGAGATCCGTCAAATTACAGGTGTATCTCCTTAGTTAACAATATTGCTAAGATATTCACTCAGGTGATTCAAAATAGACTACATAGTTGGGCAGAGAAAAACAATAAATTACCCGAATTTCAGGCAGGTTTTCGCAGAAACCGTGGATGCATTGATAACATTTTCACCCTCTCTTCAATAATCCAAATACACCCAAGTCAACCAGGGCGGAAGGTCTTTGCGTTTTTTGTAGATTCCGTCAAGGCCTTTGACTTGATTAACCACAATTCATCATGGCAGAAATTGATAAGCCTTGGCGTAAACTCTAAGGTCATCGGCGTATGCAAGAGTCTTTATGATCGTGCAAAGTTATCAGTCCGCACTGACAGTGGAATTTCCGAGCCGGTTTCTGTTACGGAGGGAGTTCTCCAATGAGAAATTTTGAGTCCTCTTTTGTTTTCACTTTTCTTAACGGATTTCGATGAATTTTTGAGTAATGAAGTTAGTGGTATTTCTATTGACCACCAGAACGAGCTAAGATGCATTGCCTACGCTGACGACTTAGTTCTGCTCGCTGACAATCCACAAACTCTCCGAAAAATGATAAAAGCTGCTTCCGTTTACTTCTCTCGGAATAAATTGCAAGTCAATAAAAATAAGTCAAGAGTAGTCTTTTTTCATAAAGACAGAGCCCCAAAAAAATGCGTTTTACTTATGATGATGAGACGGCAGAAATACTGGATGAATTCTGTTATCTAGGATGTATATTTACAAGTAATAGCACTTTCGGTGCCCAAATGAATAAAGCCAAAATTTCATCGCCGAATGCAATGTCGTCTGTATTGAACATCATCCGTGCGGCGCGTTCAAACTCCTGGGAGAGTAATGAACACCTACTGAAGGCATTAGCGAGAAGTGTGCTCTTTTACGGGATAGAACGTTGGGCTTTACGTTTCATTAATGAGATCAACTCAATTCCAACAAATTTTTATAAAAGACTCTTTTCTCTACCACGTCATTGTCCGAATTACGCGGTCGGCCTTGAAGTCAGTCCCACGCCATTTTCTTTTTTTGTGATAAAGAGTGCCCTGAATTGGGTTCTGAAAATACACTTAATGAGTGACTCTAGACTTCTGAAAATATGCTACAAAAGTTTGCTCGCACTCTCTGAAAAACCCAACATATCTAGTAAATATAACTGGTGTATTCAATTGAACAATCTTATCAAAGACCACTTTGATAACGGGTTACGGGGTCTAACTTCACCTAGTGAAATCATGCGACACGGAGAAAACATAATACAGAAACATAAACAAGCAGCGCATAATCAAGATAGAAAAAGGCGAAAATTCTCATCGTTACTCTTCTTTTCGTTTCTCAATGTCGCTGATAGACCTCAAGAATACTTGAAGTTACCAGTCCCAATCGAGTCGATCAAAATAATTGTCCAATGCAGACTTCAAGGTACAATAGCTCTGAAATTATTGTAGAAAAATGTAACCATTAATTTTAGTAGTGAAAGAGTATGTCCCCATTGTAGTACCCCAGACGGAGATTTATTCACACATTTTTTCACGGTATGCCCTTTGCTGGAAATGGAGAGAAAAACTCTTATCATGGAAACTGAATGTCATCCGAATACTTTTTCATTATTATATCTACTGAAGGCCTCAACAAAAAATAATGTATTTGCTACCCAAAGCTTCTGGACTCATGCCAGCAAAAAAATTTGTATTTGAATCTCGACGCGAGAAATGTGTGATGGTGTGGATGATTGCGGTTTAGATTTTAATTTTAATTCTGGTGATAATATGATGTAAACGTTAAATTAATTATTTGTCTTCATTTCACATGTCGAACCAACTCACATTTGTACAAGATGATGTATCTTAAACAAAGAAATAAACTTGAACTTGAACTTGAGTTTTAAATCCGTAACAATTTGGCTTTTCCGGACGTGCAAAAAATTCCATAAAAAGTTCTAAGAAGAAATTCCTATGTTGCAAAATGTACATAGCTGATCATTCATGATTTTTGAAAGAATTTCATAAGTCTAGTGCTTTTGCTAGATAAATCTCTCATTTTGTCAATAGATGTTTTGTTAAATACTAAATTCAATAGATGTTGATTTTTTTATATGAATTATTTTATTGGGATTTCTCTTATTGTAAGAATTCTTAGGCATGAATAAGATTATATGTTCTTCCTTTTGCATCAAAAATGAATAGATTCGTTTGAAAGTGTGACGAAATTCCAGGCGAATTCGTCACCTGCGGAACTCCAGGGTATTTTTGTATAGAAAGAAAGAAAGAAAGAGAGAGAGAAAGAGAGAAAGACAGAAAGAGAACGAGAGAGACAGAGAGAGAGAGAGAGAGAGAGAGAGAGAGAGAGAGAGAGAGAGAGAGAGAGAGAGAGAGAAACAATAATGGGACGAATTGTGAGCTGCAAGAGAGCAGGAAAAACATTATAAAATAATTCAAAAAAAAAAGCTATCGTACATGCTACTACTTATAACTATAAACAAAAAAATATATAAAAGGATAAAAAAATCACATAAACACGTAATCATAAGCTCTTTAATTAATTTATAATAAAGTATAGTAATTATTATCAGTAAATATCGTTTCACGGTAATCAGCTACACCATCTTGAGAAAAAAAACTGAAAAAAAATGAAAACAAAATTGAGAGGTGTTAAGGAGGCACAATGAGAGGAGGACGTGGAAAAATGATGTAAATTTTTTCNAACAATTTAGAAACCATTAACTTTTCTTCGCGATAAAAATTTATACGGAAAATTAGAGCTACCGGCTACCTTAACTATACTTCAGAGCTACCTTAAGTTCGGAAAATTAATTAAATTGGTTACCTATCGCGTGAATCGATTTCCTAAATTTTTAGAATAATATTCATTAAATAAATTCATTAAATAAACCAGATACTTTGCAGATATTTTTGTCGAGTCAGTTTTGTTGAGTTAGAGTTTAGTATTTTTGAGATTTTTCTACGTAAATTCGGTTAAGGATCAGGATATCACCGTGGAATATTTGGCCAAGATAATATGCTACCCAGTGTTTCCTTTAACCCTTTTTGGTTTGTCGATAGAGTGAGTACATAGGTCGAGTTGAAATGCTTGCGCTCCCTTGAGTGAGAGTGTTAGGGCTTTCAGTTGAAAGGCCGTGGAGACGATCACCCAGTCGTCGAAATGGATCGCCATTGGGTTTTCAGTTTAGTTAATGTTGCGTTTGCGTGTTCGTTGGCAAACCCCTAATTCCTCTCCGGAGAGTGCCCTCTGTAGATAAGTTACCTTATTCCGGTCATGTATGGAGCGAAAATCCGCTCAACCATCTCAGTTTAGTTTGGAGTTTGAGTAATTACGTTATAGTTCAGTTAAACTGTTTAAAATCAGTACGATAGAAAAATTCAAATTTAAATATTCAATCATTTCGCGCACAATTACCCCGGGAATCGGTTGTTCGCATCTCCGATACTCGAGTCAGCACCGTACGGGGTTAGTCTCCACCAGACTCCCCACCACTACGCAACAGGTCCGAGCGGACACACGCGATAGTCGCCATTAAAGTATCCACCCGGACGACCAAGAGTGAGGTACAAGTCGATATAGCTCCCTGAACGAGTGTTCTTTCAAGTTAATTATCGAGGCCCCGTGACCAAAATTCCGTCGACTTCAATGCTCCAGACTATGGTAAGTACCCGTGTACTTATTTACAGGTGATTGTAAGTGAATTAGTGCGGTTCTACGAAAAATAAATTGGACCACGTGGAATGGCCTCGCTACCTTGCGAGATGACACCAACACCAATATTTATGGTTTGAAGGGCAGAAAACCTTTCAAACGAATCCAAATGCTCCCTGGAAGCTACCTGAAACTATCCAGAGGATAATTATGCTTCCTGAATAAATCAAAATAGTAATAATACTACCTACCATAACTTTTGTGCAAAAATTCATGCTTTATGCGTCTCGCTATGGCGATTGACGCCATTCGCTACCTGTTTCATTGCTACCTCTTTGCTTGCTATCTTTTCGTTACGCTAACATTTACGCGTTTTGATGTTCTCTAGTGTTCGTTGAGTTTTGGATTCCGGTTGGGCATGTGGACGCTATCTTTTTAGTTATCTTTACTTGTATGGTTGGAATCCACAACAATAAAATTATTTAAGCTCTCTTGCGTTGATGAATAAGCTACCTATTATTTTAGAAATCGTTTGAGACCATAAGCTATCTATTTTCATGGAGAAAACCTCCATTTCCGGGTTAGAAATTCTCCCTTCCGGTAAATCAGCCACGTGGCTGATTCAAGCTCCCTAGCTCATTTTGCTACCTTTTCGGTGGATAAGATCCGCGACTTCAATACGTTACAAATGGCGTAAGAATTAAGAAAACCATTACAAAGGTGCTTCAGAATTTGAAATTCGAATAATTACAGTCGAAAATAGGAAAAATTAGTACATTCTCGTGAGCCCTCTCTTCATTTCGCGTAGCTACCTCATCCGTCCTCTCTCGCACGTACGCTACCTTTCTATAATCTCTCTCTCGGATTCGCGTCCACCTCATAGACAATACTTGTGCTTCTGCCTATCAGCTTTGGGTTGGGGTCGCTTTCTTTTTCGTATTTAAAATTTCAATTCATATATTTTCGAGTCTTCTAGATCTTACTGGATCATTTTAATGTAGCTGAATTTATTTTGAGTCACATCGATGTAATTTTGTATTTATAAGTATTTACGATTTTGTATTCATTTCGGCAATAGCGGAACACGTCAGTACAATTTTGTCTTATTATTGAATATCGACTTATACCCTTTCCGTTTAGAGTTTAACATATTGGTTTATTGGTTTCTCGATCGATGATTGGCTTTATTAATTGATGTTCTCGTCCACGAATCCACCCCTCTCTCCACGACCCGCACACTGAGCAACCGAGTAAATTCCGTACCCTCGTAATCCACATTTCTGCGTATGGTTTGCGTTATGTCTCTTGTCGTTATTGGATTTTTGGGGAGAATCACTATTTAGTTTTAAGAAAATATGGTTCCGTTTGCGCTTCGTCGATTCCGCGTTGCTAAAAATCGGCTAAGGATTTAATGAGCTGCTGATTGTTCCTGGAGTCCAGTTTTAGCGTTATGGTTTTTGGCGTTTCAAACTTGTCGGATGACGAGAACGAAGGTAATGATTCGGCCGTGTTAGAATAATCGAGAATTTTGGTTTAGGGTTTATTGCATATTTGAGGCCAAAGGAGAAAAATCATTACAAAAGCAAATTGTAGTAAAACTTTAATAAAATTCTTATGTAAAAGAAATTGAATATAATTTTCTATAAAAATCGCTGTTTTTCAACTCAATTTTTTCATACGTGCCTCCTGAACTTCAATTCTGTCATATTTGAAATTATTTCTTAAATTCAATTTCTAAAGAATTTCATTTTTTCAATAAATCCGACTTATTCGTTGCCCACCAGACGTTCAGTTGCTGCCGATGAAGTTCAAATTACCGGGCTAACTCGCCACGTGCAGCCTTGAAACCCCAAAATTGCAAATGCAGCAATACTGCACTGACTTTTCGAGCTCCAAATGAACTCTTTTGAACATTTTCTTTATTTAGTCTTGCCTTACCGCCGAATTGGCGCGGATCAAAGAGACCGAACTCCTTGAACGATTTTATCCATTCGCAACATCGGAATCAGTAGAAATCTACCCGACGTGAACTTAAAATCATCGCGTTCAAGTAAACCGAAATCCAAAGCAATTACGCCCAACTTCGTAGCTCAGATTTCGACACAAAACAAATAGATAGACCGCAAAATGCCTATAGTTTTGTGATTTTGAACTTTTAGACCTTTTACGCGTTCGCAACATCGGAATCAGTTGAGTGAAATCTGCCCGACGTACAAGTAAATTGGTTCAAGTTCATATCATGCAAGGACACAGTTAATTGAATAAACAAAACGGACACATTGAAATGAATAATTAAACCACATAGTCATTAGGTGAAAATAATGTGAAAATTATGAACATTATTTCTGAATCCTACACGTTTCCCCACTACTTTGGATTATTTCAGAATCATTGGTCAGTACTAAACTTTCAGAAATATCTGTTTATTTTTGCCTCAACTTGTAATCAAAATTGGAAAAATTCAGCTTCAATCGAACTCTCTCTCGCTAGGTTTCTCTTTTGTTTTTCTTTGTTATTTAGAGTCATTTAGTATTAATAATAAATTCAGTATTCTTTAAATTCTTTTATCATTTGAAATTCTCTCATTCTCTTCCAAATCCCAAATTGAAATATTGTAAATTCCAATTCGAGAGCTGAACGATAAGTGCAGATGTGCCTAGCACTTCAAAGGTAAAGTATCAACGCTAAACAAAAATAATTATTTCCTGAAGATTGGGAAAATTTCTAAAATAATTGGGCAAGTTATTTTATCAATTTGTCCAAACGCAACAATTCCAAAATTTGATTATTGGAAATCTCCTGGTCTATAATAATAACATATGATGCTGATAAATTACAAAATTTAAATGGACAAAATGATTATTTCTGATTTTTGAAGAAATTTCATACAAAAGTCTAGCGTTTACTCTAAAAACGTCTATTGTTTTCTCATTAGAATGCTGTAAGAATTCTATTGAAGTTCTATTAGAATTCTATTGAAGTTCTATAAAGATTCTATTTAAAATTATGCAAATCTGCCACGGATCGTAGTTATCTGGCTCGATCGTAGTTATATACTGGGTTTCCCATAAGAAACACTAAAGCTTGATATCTTTCATAGGAAGGGAGGGGGAAACTCCATGCTGATGGAATCTAGACCCCCGTCGTTTATGTTTCGATACCACGAACGTGAAATTAGTTTTCTTAATTGGCAACAACATTTTTCACCCCTGCATAAGTTGCCCGTCTTGCCCAGAGAAGCTCAACAATACCTATATATTTCCGATGATATATTTTCCGTCATTGTTCTTACATGAATAATCGTACAAAAATCAAATGAAAGGGAGATCTTTATTTGAATTACCTTGCCATACTTGAATCTTAGAATGTTATTGAGATGACTGAGGTGAGTAAAGAACATAGTAAAAGAGCTATTTTTCATTTTCCGTCAGTAACCGAATGTCTTTTATCGAGTTCACATAGTGTCCTTCATTATGGTTCATTCAGCTACTGAATGCGTGAATATTTTACTCATATCAGGCGCGTGTCGAGAACTGTACCGGAGGGTGACACGATTGTATGCACAACGCGTTTCAAATCAATAACGACATCTCTCTGCTGCAATGATTCAGCAAATCGAACATAATTATCGGCAGGGAAGAATTCAGCAACGAAGACGCCAATAAGATTTTAACCCTGACGATTCACACAATATAACCGTTTTTAACAATGATACATATGAATTGTCACATTAGTTTATGGGACATTGAACGTGCCATATCACTCTGACACGCGCTTTATCTCTACAAAACGTGGAGAATCGCATCAACTTCTATCGTTGGGCTTTAGGGACATTGAACGGAGACCCAGATTCCTGTCGATACGTCCTATTTAGTGATGAAGTAAAATTCCAGAATACTGACTCCATGAATCGTTACAATTATCACTACTGGTCAGCCCGAAACTCTTACTGGACTCAACAGCATTTACCATCAGCATCAGTGGAGTGTGAATGTGTGCTGCAATATTGTTGACGGGCAAGTGATTGGACATCATTTTGTCGATTGGAACTGTTAACGGCATGGTACCTACAATTGATCCAGAATGAATTACCAGTTCTCTGGTAAAATGTGTATTTAGCAACTAGACAGCGGGCATCATACCAGCTGGATGGTGCGTCACTCATATCACTTAATCTTTGAGAGATCATCTAAACATTCTTTGCCCTAATCGTTGGATCGGTCCAGATGGTTTTGTCCCGTGGCCACCTCGATCTCCTGACCTCACACAACTCTATTTTTATTTGCCTTGCTGTTAATGGCGATAACGTTGAACATTCTTTACAATGAATATTCTGGACACCTACACGAAGAGACATGTACAGCATATGGAATAAGACCTGCCAGATAGCCAAAATAAGGATGTTTCCCTTTCATTTACTTTTTGTATGGTTATTCATGTGAAAACGATGACAACATCGGAAAATATGGTATGGTTGAGTTCTCTCGATCAGACGAACAACTTTTGTAGGGGTCAAACATGTTGGTGGCATTTATGAGAACTGACCTCATATTCGTTGCATATAAGCATAGGCCACGGGGGTCAAGCCGTACTGTTTCAAATGGGGCATCCTGTATATTGAGAAAAGTGAGGATTTTTTGGGACATCCCCATGCTTTTATGAGTTTACCAAAAAAATATGATCCTGAGCTAGAAATGTATTTCACATTATCTAACTGTGGCTGAAATAGATAAAAGATCTTGACTCTGTTGAAAAATGGTGCAAATTATAATGCAAAGATACGAAA
This sequence comes from Diachasma alloeum, assembly GCF_001412515.2. Lineage (NCBI taxonomy): Eukaryota > Metazoa > Arthropoda > Insecta > Hymenoptera > Braconidae > Diachasma > Diachasma alloeum. Next base: position 80,580 of record NW_021680523.1, on the reverse strand, counting down.
TGGTTTCATACCTACCTCCCCCCCCCTGTAGCGGCTCGCTACATCCACACTGAGACGCGTATCGCGTATCTCATACGCACACACTTGAGGAACACACGCACGTCCCAGGTGTCGCGCTCGCTCCCGCTTAGTAGTCGTGTGGCTCTCGCTACTCGGTGGACATTTCCACCTCACCTGTATACATAATACATTCATACCGCCGACTCATCCTGTACATACTTATATCACGACAATAAACTAATCACTAGTTTCCAACCGTTGCCTCGCGTAGTTGATTCGTTACCTTCCCGATCCAACACCACCTCGAATCCTACATTGGTTCCGGTACCAGGAATCGAACCCGGGCCTTCTGGGTGCACTGAGAAAAAAATTTATTCCTTCCAAGAAAATGTTATTGGTGATATCTTTTTCATACTCTTAGTAGAAGAAAATATCTCTTTTGGAACGTATTTCTCCAGGCCAGTCATTTCCAGGTGCTCCGAAATCAGTTCCAAGCGTGAGAATTATGGTGATCTATAAGAATATTCTTCTGCATATGACCTCGAAGAAACTCCAATAATAATTATTAACATTTGGAATTATTCCAATTTTCTTTACCTGAGAAAATCGCCAATTTGTAAAATCCGGAAGATATCGGAGAACATTTTGTCAAGGTCATATGTAGCATAATAATCAGATTGTTCAATATCACTGTAATTTTTGAGGATAGACTTGGACTCTCTGAAAATGACTGTGCTGGATAAATTCGTTCTGAAAAAATATTATCTTCCGACGAGAATATCAATCCTTGGCAGGAATAATTTTTTCTCTCAGTGTGAGAGCCAGATATCCTCGCTACTTCCACACTGAGACGCGTATCGCGCCGCTCTCATACACACACACCTGAGGAACACACGCACGTCCCAGGTGTCGCAATCGCTCCTCACCTGTATATATAATACATTCATACCACCGACTCATCCTGTACATACTCATATCACGACAATAAACTAATTACTAGCTTGCAACGGTTGCCTCGCGTAGTTGATTTGTTACCTTCCCGATCCAACACCACCTCGAACCCTACATTGGTTCCGATACCGGGAAACCGTGTGAGAGGCAGTTTCTCACTCAACATCAAAGGGTAGCGCGAGTGCAACAAGTGAAACGAGTGCGCGTGCCTTTAGCCGGGAAGAGTCTAGCTTTGTTCAACGCGTTAATAAATAATTTCGGTCACCAAACGCGTTCGCTAAAAACCCCCGCGCTGCAACACCTCATCAGTGTACATGAATCTCAATGCAGTGATAACCTGTGGAAGAAAAAGACTTCATTCGATTTTCTCCATGTGGTCGTTTCCTGTGCGAAAATGGCGTCCTGGGAAAATCGATACTTGGACGTCTTCTCCAACTTGCTGCGCACGCACAGCTTCAGTGCGCACGAAAATCAGACACACCGGTCGCCTGGCAACGCGGTTCGGTTTATTAGTGCGGCTCGCTATATCCACACTGAGACGCGTATCGCGCCGCTCTCATACACACACACACCTGAGGAACACACGCACGTCCAAGGTGTCGTAATCGCTCCCGCTTAGTAGTTGTGTGGCTCTCGCCACTCGGTGGACATCTCCACCTCACCTGTATATATAATACATTCATACCACCGACTCATCCTGTACATGCTCATATCACGACAATAAACTAATTACTAGTTTGCAACCGTTGCCTCGCGTAGTTAATTCTTTACCTTCCCGATCCAACACCACCTCGAATCCTACACCCCCCCCCCCTGTAGCGCCTCGCTACATCCACACTCACGTGTCAATACATGGACACAACAACGCGTGCAGTTGAGACGACTGGACATCAGTGACATCATCGCTCTCGGTCACTCAACCGTCTAATGTATACTTCTCACTCGCACCTATTGTAACGCGTTTCCGACTTCTCGCCTTTTGCGAATATTATATTCAGTCTGGCGCTAACCGCCTATTACTCTACAAGTCGACCATCCGACTTGCTTTTCACTTTTGTATATATATTTCTAGACGCGATTGTATAAACGACAATTAAGACAACTAATTGTTTAGTTGTGGATTGATTAAACTTCCCGACAACACCGCAATCCCGCCCCCACCGAATGGACAAGGAGAGAGCTGGTAGAGTGCAGGAATTGTCTACTTTCTCCGAGATTTGAGATAAATGTGAGAGTTGGAAGATAGCTGAGTGGCAGGACGAATTCTCTACTCTTCATTGCGTTGGGATCGGATGCTTGGTGGAGGAAATTGTCTACTCTCTGAAGTTTCTAGAGAGTGGATAATTGGACTTGGGCACTTGGTGGGGGCAACTCTCTACTGTCTACAACAGGAAAGCGCCCAGAGCGCTCATCGAGTAATCATAGCTCCCGGACCCAATTAGCTCGGTTACAACAGGTTAAATAGACTCTTTTATAATGTGCGTACTTATGACCGCCCTTTTATGGGGCCCTATCCGAATGGCTCATGTGACATCCGTCGAAATTGTTTAATTTAAATTTTCTTTCGAAAAATATTTTAATTAGTATTCAACGGAAAAACCGTTGAAATAGGAAGTTTTTTTTATCGCGTTGGAATTTTTAGTTGAAAAGGCCCGAAGGCCAGCTGCAAGTCGTAAAATCGCAGTTACATTTTCCGTGCTGACTTTTCCCCGAAAAGTCAATCGTAAAGTAATAGACATGGGTCAGGGCCTTGTCATGCTGAAGGCATTTCAAGTGCACGCCCAGTCTTAGCTCTCTCTTTTGCTTTGTTTCATAATTCGGACGTGACGTGTACAATGGACAAGTACATTGGGGAAACTCAAACTGTCCCTTATTTTAGCTTGGGGTCTGTTTTCTTTCAAGGCCAGACCCTCATAAAACCAAATCCGAATTTCCGTCCCTTTTGGAATCTTAATGGGGGTTCTTCGAGTTTCTCTTCGTAACGGGAAGTCATAAATTTATTTTTGACAATTTTCAAATGTTTAAAAAAATATTCTCTTAAATTAATAATTTCAGTACAGTTTAATTGCGAATTTTCTGACAAGTATTTTGATATTAAAAACTTTCCGTTAGGACAATTTTAACTTATACTTTCGAATGATCTTCAATTCGAAAGAATATTTTTATTCAATTAAAATATAGATCTCGTTACGAATTGAACTCCGTTCAATTCTCTTTATGAAAAATTATTTCATTTTCGTTTTCTCTTCATTTTATTTTTCTTTTCATTTACGGATTCAAATAGTTAAATTTTTAACTCCATTCATTTTAATGTGAGGGAATCATATCTTCTGTATTTCTATTTTCGAAATATGTATTTTAATTGAGTTGAATTCAGTAATTCAATCTCAAATGTTTAATTTTTATTTTTCTTAAATAAACGAGAACGGCGTAACAAAAAATTATTATTTAGAATAAATAATTTTAACAATCCGAAATAATGTTCGGGAATATTGGAATATTTGAAAATTATGAAATAAGAACTATTTGTTTAAGAATTTAATTGTTTAAATTTTAGTTTTAAATAAATGAGATTGTGGAGGGAGAAAATGGGACCTCCCGAAACAATTCTCATTGGCAGTCGAGGGTTGGAAAAGTCCGCCCACACTCTCGACATCTCAATGTAGAGGGGTCGGAGTTAACCCTGAAACATTGAGAGCGGAGTGTAAGGAAGGGAAAATTCGGGCCCAAGGTCATTAGCCATTGGTCCCCTAGTTTTTCCCTCCGTGCATCTGAGGACACACCCTCAGGCTGAGGTAACAAAACCACTTGCGCGTCGTTTTGTGCCTCAGTTCCACCGTAACTCTTCAAGTACATTTTTAGTCTTTTAAGACTTATTCATTTTTAGTCCTTCGTGACATTCTTTGTTTTTTTTATAAGTCCTTCGTGACAACTTAATAAGTCTTTCGTGGCTTGTTTAATTTTCATTAGTTTTTCACAAACTGATTTCATTATCGAAATCTTTCAGAATTTCATTTAATATTGTTCTTTTTGAGTTTTCAATTTTAACTCTAGTGTTAAATTCAGTGCTAGTTATATCGTTTTGTTTTTCATAACTCGAAAGAAATCGAGTTGGTTTAACGCGGCACAATAGTTATTTAAGTTACTATTTGTGAATCATACCAATTGGATTAGCAGAGATTCTCCAACTGTAAGTCTTTGTGTATTAAAAATTTCAGTGTTATTGTTTTAAAATATAGACTCTTCGGAGTCATTTTTAATCTAAAACTCGTGTTTAAATTCTTTTAATTCCTTCATCCAGTGGGAATTTCTATCGGGAATTATTTTCAAATTTAAATTAGATTTGGGGTTAGATTATTTCTTAAATTCATTTTTCTTTTCTAAAGTTGTAGAAATCATTTTCATTAACGTGTAGAAAAAAATAGAGTATCGTCAAGTTTTATTTCATTTTTGACGTGACACTCACAAGGAACCCTAGGTAGGTGTCCGCATCCGATTTGGATGAAACTTATATATGGTATAGAGGAATCAAAACTAAGGGACACGTATTCTTTCTTATCGGCTAACACGTGGATATTGGGGGCAAACTGTCCTCTGAAGTTGGCCACTTCTCAGGGTATTTTGTCGTTTGCGTATATAAAGAGAGTACTTACACATTTGTCCAGTCGTTTGTGCAGATATTTTGCCATGTAAGAGGAAGCTCATGATGAATAATGAATATGTGAATTAAAATCATCCCCAGGGGTTGAAATTTAGGGGGTAAACAAGCCCGCGAAAAATTAATTTTCCAATTAAAAAAAAAATATCGCTCGGAATTTCATCGAACCAATTCCATCCGAAAGAACATTTAAAAAGACAAAATAGCTTTTTTCACATTTTTTTTACAGATGGCAATTTAACGGCGAAAAAAATTAGTTTCTTGTAATTTTTGAGCTTTGAAATTTTTCGTGGTGTAACATAAAGTTCGTGAGAACTGATGAGATTAACAATGAAATTATCCCCGGGGGTGTTGAATGTGGGGCCAACTACCCTCCTAGAAAATCATTTTTTGAATGGAAAAAAAATATAATGTAAAATTTTATGAAATCACTATTCGCAACAGAATGAGAAAAATACGGAGTAACTTCTTCGTTTATTTTTTTGTTTCTGGAATCTGAGTATGGAGGCAAAAGAAAAATCCACCATCTGCATTTTCGAGAACGAAATATGTGTTCTTGAACGTTCGGATGAAGCAGTGCGAGGGGGTAGTACTGCACTGATAGAACGGATTAGTTACTGTTAACGAATGGATTTTGGGTGGAGGTTAGGGTCTATTCGGTCTCATCAAATGTTCATTCGTTAATAGTTAACGAATGTATATTTGAGGAGCCTTGTTTGACTTGACTTTCGCCATTCAAGTGAAACATTCGTTAACTATTAACGAATATTCATTTGGTCATATTCAACTCTACCATTCGTTAATAGTTAACGAATCTCGTTTGGAATAAATGAATCATTCTATCAGTGTGGGAATGGATAAATTTGGCCAGTCGTCATGGAAAAGTTGAACATTGTGTAGAGTATAAGAAATTAAAAATAACATACATTTGAGGTGGTCTTACTGCATCGATGTTTATATGTTTATATGCAAGATCGCAATGGGATGGTATGCGGCAGAAGAGAGGATAAAAATATCGATTCGAATGTGACTCCTACTGTTTAAAAATTGAATCATGGGAATAAATATGTATTTTTAACTTGCATCTTTCATGCCATTCACGATCAATCTACCAAACTTTGTCGAGCAAAACTATCTAGCAGTGAGGGTTGTGTTTCGTGACCATTTCATGATGAAAATTAATCCAATCAACGTCATCACACTTCTCATGGCAACATTCGAAGCTTTAAATCTTGCTGAAACGCCAGTGAACAACGCGGCACGCGAATTAGTGGATATTTTTCATACGATTTTACTTCGATCCATGGAGGAATACAATAGTGCAGAAATGATTGAAGAAATATCCCTGGATCTTCAAGAGCCTTATAAAGATATATAAATGATAACGGTTGAAAATAACGAATTTCAACCACATAATAAAGAATCATCTAAAGCTGTTCGGAAGATGAGGAACCTGTACATTTTGACTATAAGCGGAGAGCAGTAGAATTCTAGAGAAGTGCAAAGACGAAACAAAATCATTCTGTGAAAAAAGTTATGAATCGATTCAAAAAGGTGAAATCCCGTCGATAGTTACGTCGTTGGGCATACCAAATCAACAAAGGAGGGACATACAGGGTGTATCTTTATTGGTGGAAAACCTGCCGTCCCCCAACGTAAAATGACCTTCTAAATACAACAAAAATACAAAACAAAAATTATTTAGCCGATTTTTGTATAATTAGTAATTAATGTGGGCAAATGAGAGGGTCGGGTTACGGCGAAGTAGTGAGTGGGGGAGTTCGAAGAATGAACGGCAATACTGCCTTAGAGTCACGCCGGAAGATGTGTGAGAGCAGTCAAGTCGCTGTCAAAGAGGATTGACTAAAGTAGAGGCTCAGATCTCGGGGTTGAAGTGACCCCAAGCCAAAAATAGTTCGACCCCAACAGTGCGATGGCGCCACGGTCGAACTGCCTGTGCGGGTAACTCGGCAGTAGCAGTCCCGCTGTCATAGGGATAGTTTCGGAGGGGAATTTATGCTTTCCTCGTGATTTTTCTCACTGGCCCATGATTCTCATGGCAGTTTATATTTTTTTGTTACAGAGATTAAGGGATGAAAAAAGATCCCTTAATCTCAATTAGGAGGAGAGAGGTGAATTTTTAATTACCGGGAGTCACTGCGCCGCGAAACTATAATTTTTCTCACTGGCCCATGACTTTTGTCGTAGTTTGTATTTTTTTGTTACAGAGATTAAGGGATGCAACGGGGATCGATTGATGGGGAATTTAATTCTCCATCACACCGTCTGGGTTTCATTCCTTAATATTAATTAGCCAGCAAATGAATCACCTGCAAAACATTAAGAACATGTTGAGGACGAGGAGGGCATAAATTCCCCTCCGAAACTATCCGTGACAGCGGGACTGCTACTGCCGAGTTACCCGCACAGGCAGTTCGACCGTGGCGCCATCCCTCCGTTGGGGTCGAACTATTTTTGGCTTGGGGTCACTTCAACCCCGAGATCTGAGCCTCTACTTTAGTCAATCCTCTTTGGTCGCTGTTCTCGTCTCGGGTGAAGGCGGAAATGATGAAGTGAGCTGCGAGATGGCGCGCGTATGCAGTTTTCGGGTTCAATTGAATTTATGTACGAGAGAGGTAAACGGAACAAGATAATTTGTTCCCTGGAAATTTAGGGGACACGTTAAATGTACGGTATAGCGTAGATGTAGCGTAGATGAGTGTAAATGCGCATTTTTTGGGCTAGAAAGCATGAAAATGATCGCAATAAAGTGGAGTAATTATTGTGAAGTTAATTATCGGAAGATTAGTGTCAGCTATCACTTCTTAATTAAGTTTGTTTGATGAATTTGAAGAAATTACTGCTAGAGTACTAAATGACACTAGAACGTCGTGTGGGGGGGATTCCGCGAGATGGCGGCAGCGCCGACTTAACGAGTAGGTCGGTCAAGTCAGCAGCCGCAGTCGCAGGCCAGCCGCCTGCCAAATGAGTTGACAGTGGGATAGCATCCGCCGGTTTTTTAATTAATTTTTTAATCAAACAATTGATTTTTGATGTGTCATGCTCAGCGGGCGCACGGGG
>NW_021680523.1:72520-72817 GCF_001412515.2 Diachasma alloeum | reverse complement strand
GGGGGGGGGGGTGGCATTTTTGGTTCTTCGAAGAGGGTGCCAGGGGGGAGGGGAATTACTTTTCTGACCCTTCGGACCCCAAATCAGATTGTGAAGGATGCAAGGGGTGACGGGAATTGTTTTCTAACCCATCTGGCCCTAAATTGGATAGTTGAGGGTGCGATGAGAGGGAAGGAAAAATTTTTTTACCCTTCTGACTCTTGATTGCAGTGTGGGAAGTCCAAGGTGGGGGCTAATTTTTTTTTACCTCTCTGACCCTAAACCGCAATGCGGGAAGTCCACGGGGGGGGGGGGGGG
>NW_021680523.1:72036-72402 GCF_001412515.2 Diachasma alloeum | reverse complement strand
GGGGGGGGGGAATTTTTCCTGAACGTTCTGACCCTTAATAACATTGTGCTAAGTCCAAGGTGCGGGGTAATTTTTCCTGACGCTTCTGATCCTTAATCGCATTGCGGGAAGTCCACGGAGCGGGAAATTTTTTTGACCCTTCTGACCCTAAATCGAATTGCGGCGGATCCGAGGGGTGAGGGGAATTATTTTTTTGACTCTTCCGGCCATAAATCGGATAGTTGAGTTTTCTGGGTATGGGATTTTTTTGACCATTCTGACCCTAAATCGCATTGCGTTAAGTCCACGAGGGGTGGAGAAATTTTTTTTTACCTTTATGACCCTAAATCCCATTGTGAGAAGTTCAACAGGGGGGGGGGGATTTTT
>NW_021680523.1:71601-71956 GCF_001412515.2 Diachasma alloeum | reverse complement strand
CCCCTCTGGCCCTTAATCGCATTGTAGAAAGTCCAAGTTGGGGAATTTTGTTTTCTGACCCGTCTGACCCCAAATCGATTTGCGAAGCGTGCGAGTTTGGTAAATGTTTTTTATCGAACTCAACTAGGGAAGACTTGAACAAAAGTGTACGGTTTGAAATCCTTTCCAAATTGCAATATTTTCATTCATCAACAAAGTTAGTGATAATTAAAAGAGATCACAAAACGTCCCATTTTTCCCCAATCTCCGCTACATATTGTGCAATTTTTCGGACTCCGGATTATCAATACTTCAATCCTCAGTCAGAAGGGTCACAATATTCCAACTTGAACAAGTTGAAAATTCCCCCCCCCCC
>NW_021680523.1:70955-71486 GCF_001412515.2 Diachasma alloeum | reverse complement strand
CCCCCCCCCCAAACCGCGCACCACATTTTCCAGATAAGCTGTGCGATCGGAAGGGTCAATGGTTTCCCCCCCGCCGCAACTCCATCTTAAAACAAGCCATTAGGGTCAAATTAGTTGCTGCGATCATGCACCTATTTTCCAAAATGAGCCATCAGATGAAATTTTTCAACTGGTACTTTATTCTGCCGTTTTTTTTACCGGTGGCTTGGCGTAGTGGGTAAGTTTTACATGCGAAAGGTTGTGAGTTCAAATCCCGGCCGAGCAAAATGGTGCGATCTAACCATTTCAAAGTCTTGATCATCATCGCAGTATACCCTGACGGGGTCGAAGCAATGTAAAATTACGATAAAAAAAAATTTTTTTTTACAATCATAATTACGGCTAAAAGAGTCTGTAGTTTTAAAGATATAGATGGAGACTTGAAAATTCTCCCCTCACTTACTGCTGCCACACAGCCAATTTCTAAAATGAACAGGTAAAGTCAGAGAAGTCGCCGGTTTTGGAGACGCAACCTCCACCCCCCCCCCCCCC
>NW_021680523.1:65423-70889 GCF_001412515.2 Diachasma alloeum | reverse complement strand
CCCCCCCCCCCCCGCAACCGAGCATGTAATTCTCAAGGTGGGAGCCATCAGGTGAAAAATCTTGCGCTCGCACTTGATTCCTCCATATTTTTTCTCACAATCTGCATGAGGGTGAGGTTTCCTATCGAGTTCCTTGAGCTGCATAATGTCGAATATTGCAATCAGACAGTTGCCCTCAATTTTTCGGTACTGGGACCACTTCCAGGGTTGTCTAAATTTTCCAGCCATTCCTCTAGAAACGTTTGATGAAATTCCAATCAGAAAATCGACAACAAAAACATATTCACACCTCAAAAAAAAAAAATTAGCGAAGAACCGATCGGATTTCTGGAGCCGCCAAATGTCGAATCTTCAATTCCGACACGTGCCCTCACTTTTCCAGTTGTTGGACAATTTTCAGGGTCCTATAAATTTTCTAAACACTCCTCTAGAACTTCCTGATGGAATTCAGATAAAAAAATTGACTACAAACACCATTCACTATACGTGAATAGGTATTCACGTATTGAAAAAGTATGTCAGCGGAGAACGGATCAGGCCTCTCGAACCGCACAATATCGAATATTCCATCGAGCGTTTTTTTCGCTCTACAAATCAAATAAGGTCAAGATTATCTCTTATTTCATCAGCATAACGAAAAAATGTTTTATCGGAACAATTACGGATATTCAAAATTCGGAAATTGTTCGGCTATTTCTGTTGGTTAATTGGAGTAACTAGTCTCGATAACCTACTTAGAATTTTTCTGGGTTATTACTCTTATTTTCGATCCACCTGTCGACATATCGATGCCAATTCACCCACCAATTTGTGGATAAATAATCCTCAAATTTTCGGATAAATTTTAACGTCTCGGATAATTTCATTCTCTCGGATCTAACTCCATGGGTTGGGGAAATCACTCCGGAAATTAAAAATCGATTTGTCATCGTATCTTCACGTTCCACCGTTTTTACAATGATTCTGAATCATTTTCCACCATTTGTCGCAAACAGATGATGCGATCAAGGTCATCGATGACGCAATCGAAGCGTCTTTACGTAACTTAGAGCTGATTGGATTTTGGATGGGTTGTGTCCAGTAGGATTCTTCAGTTAAAAAACAAATTGAAAAATTAAAATTACGCGCTCCTAGTTGTTACGGATTTGATGACTCGGGTTAACATTTGGCCGTTGACAATTTTTTTTTCAGTGTCTTTCGAAATGTCGCCACATGTATCATACTTGATATGGCGTTAATCACCACAGTGACCATCGCTGAAGGTGTCGCATTCGAAATCGCTTCAATTACCGCATTGGCTGTCACCATAAGTGTCCCACTTGATATCGGCTAAACCACCGCAGTGAATGGCGCTGAAGGTGTCGCATATGATATCGCTTCAATTACCGCATTGGCTGTCACCATAATTGTCGCACTTGATATCGTCTAAATTACCGCAGTGAATGTAGCCACAGGTGTCGTACTTGATATCGCGTCAATCACCGCAGTGACCATCGCTGAAGGTGTCGTATATGAAATCGCTTCAATTACCGCATTGGCTGTCGTCATAAGTGTTGCAATTGATATCGCCTCAATTACCGCAGTGAATGTCGCCATAGGTGTCGTACTTGATATGACGTCAATCACTGCAGTGACCATCGTTGAGGGTGTTGCGTATGAAATCGCTTTAATTATTGCATTGACTATCACCAGAAGTGTCGCACTTGATATCGCCTAAATTACCGCAGTGAATGTCGCCACAGGTGTCGCACTTGATATCGCCTCAATCACCGCAGTGACCATCGCTGACCGTGTCGCATATGGTATCGCTTCAATGACCGCATTGGCTGTCGCCACGGAATATTTTGTTATTATCCTATTGTAAAAAGCAGCACTGTCATGGCGGCCCCCTCAAGTGTCATGGCGTACTTCTTATGGGCGATTTCCTTGCGGATTCTCATGAAAGGCCTAATATAGCATGCTTGTGGCCGCGGACAATGCTATAGTATATTAAAATGGAAAACCTTTCTCTGCACGGCGATATAAGTGTGAAATTAGCATTTTCCATCAACTTCATAGAAAAGCTGAAAATCTTCAGAAAAACTTCATGGAAAAGCTGAAAAATCAAAATTGGGCATGCGTGACCAGACCGGTACCGAGTACGTGACCTAGACGTCTGAATTTGCGCTAGAAATCTTGGGGGNTGGGGGGGGGGGGGAATCCGAGAAAGTATTCCAATAGAAATCGTTTCCTGGTCTCGACGATATCAATACAAATTTTCATTTCTAATCACTTTCCTAGAAAACCCGAAAAATCGCAATTAGGCATTACGGTGGTCCTCGAGGACCGTTTTGACCATGCCGCCCCTTCTTTTGGTTCCAAAAAAATTGAAAAATAAATCCATGTAGCCGGAGCGCTATATCTCAATGAGAAAGCGCGCCGTTAGGCCAGGGATTTTTCCTATTTAAATGCCTGCGTTTTTTCAAATTTTTAGATTTTCTGGTTGCACAGCCAATAAAAACAGGAAAAATCTGAAATCTGCGCGAATCATACGTTGATTAGAGGTACTTCACCTGGTAATTTTTTTTGATACCCCGATCAATATACAGTCGCTGTTTATCAACAAATGAATCACTGACTAATAATGATTTTAAGCTGAAATTGTATTTTTCCGGAAAACTACTTTTTATTGTCTATTTCGGGGCGTAGCATACATTTATTGTAACTCTCCATGGATGAGAGTCTAGAGGGTCGAACCAGAAAAGTCAGACAGAAGGGTCAGGCATAGGGGTGAAATTCAAGCGTGAAATCATTTTGTAGCGGGAATATAGGTTTATTATGTTGAGTCATAATCATTTATTTATTCATTTTTGAAGCAATCAACGGCCAGTAGGGCAAAACGGACCACTGACAGAAAATTAATAATTTTTTTTTCGTTTTTCGAATTCCAAATTTTTAATTTCTATTAGTGGAAGGTATAAATAACGGCCTCAACGAGTCTAACGAGTGAAATGTGATGGTCAGGCCTGAAAGTGTAAATAGAGGACTAAATGAGAAACTAAATAGGAAGCTGAATGAACCGAATCGTCAAACCTAACATTCAAACCTAAAGAGGTAAACGAAGGGATCTATACAAACACGGAGAGGAATGATTTTGGGTTCCCAGGAGATGACACTTATTTCCAGAAACGCTTGATCTTGTCTATCGTTTTCTTTGCAATAAGAAATTTTCACCTATATCAAAGGTGAACGTGTCCTGAGATTAAGGTACAAAAAAAGAACTTCATCAGGAGATTTGAAGGATCTCTGAGGAGTGATATACGGTGTACAGTGAAAAACTTGGGTGGGGTGAAGTTTCATCAAATCCTCATTATCCTCTAGTGATTCTGGAGTTTTTTCAGGTGAAATATCAAGGTCCACATCGTCAAGACAATGAATTCTACAGTCACCTTTGCTGAATTGTTCTCACCATATTCTGAAGGTTCTGATAATTTTTCTTCAGCAGAAGTTGATTTTTCAGTGTTTGGTTTCATCATCTCGGAGCCAGTAGAAACATTTTTTTAGGTAACTGAAGCGTCCAGAGTCCCATAAGAAGTGTTTGAATGACTTGCAGATGTAAATCCTGTCATGAATTATCAATTGATTCCCTGTGTTGACAAAGCAAATTCTGAGTTCATCACAGGGAGAATAGTGCTGCTCTCGTCGTTCGATGATGATTCAGTAACAGAATTATTGACCCTGGGTGTGAGAATGACGGTCTTAGATGCCTTCCGGCAATTCACAAGAACAATTCGAGCCGTTTTCATAATCTCTGAATGTTTAGCTAGCCTTTGAGTCTTCTTAAATGTATTTGAGAGATCAGGAGAAATTCAGACCTCTAGATCACGTACTCGGTAACGGTTTGACCATGTATGGCTTATTTCGATTTTTTGGCTTTTTTAAAGAAAATGATGAAAAATTTAAAAAAATTTCATTGATATCGTCGAGACCAGGAAAAGATTCCTATTGGAATACTTATCGGATCCCCGCTCAAGATTTCTAGCGCAAATTCAGACGTCTAGGTCACGTACTCGGTACCGGTCTGACCATGCATTCCCAATTTTAATTTTTCAGCTTTTCCATGAAATTGACGGAAAATGCAAATTTCACACTTATATCGCCGCGCAGAGAAACGTTTTACATTTTAATATACTATAGCATTGTCCGCGGGAACAAGTGTTATGGACCCGAGCGGTTGGGTTCGATGTAGGGATTCATTACACGCAATTAGACAGTAGAAATAATTATCTTTATTGAAAATTGAACTTATGTGATTAGTTTACCATTTATTAAACAAATAAGTACTCGGATTGATACTGAAGGTATCAGGCGAGTATAAGTATAAAAAGGTAATTCAAGACTCGTCGAGTAACTGGCCCCGAGGCAACGAATTCACCAGTCTTTTATGCACTCGTGTAATTCGATTGCATCAGGTCGTTGTTCTTCGTCGCACACCTACGAGGCATCGGGTGACGTCTCCCAGCGCGCGCGAAGGCCAGGCATCGGGGTGCAACGTGCTGACGCTGCACGCCAGTTATCCACATTCGTCGTTTATACGTGAAGTTTAATTCACGAGTATTCGACGTTATTTTATGTTACCTCATTCCACTGTTTTGTTTCGGATAACACATGCCACTTTCGTCACTTTATGTTATCCGAATCAACAGAGGAATTTCATAATATTCTTTGGGGCATAACATCCCTCCCCGCCAGGGAAGAAAATTACTACCCTTAGAAATTTTCTCTATTAACCCTATCTGATCGATATAATATTTAATTATTATGTATATATTTTTTACATTAATAATCAATATTCACAGATTCTCAATTCAATACATACATTCTTATGCTATTTCGAAATTTGACGCTTCCCTCCTGGATGCTGGCCGTGGTTTCCGACACAAGCAGCAAAGGGTCAGCCCTGAGATGATTGCTAGAATCACCATCACTCCGGTGAATATCGATGAAGGGTGTGTGAGGAACTCTCGATAGTCGAACTTTTTTCTCACAAGATTCAGATCTTCCTTCTCAGCTTCCAGCTGTACGTGAAGCCCTTCCAGTTCCCTCATGTTTCCGACAACATTGGTCAGCTGGACGTCGCTCAGGTTGAATTTTCGTTGGTCTAGTTGAGTGACAGTGACGTCATCCAACGTCAAGTTCAACTTTGGATGAACATGAGCGTTGTATGTCACTTCATGTGACTTCCGGCCTCTTATAGTGAAGTCAGAAGCAATTATCTAACACGAATCTTTGACTCGCAGGATTCCTGAGTCCTCCAGAATATCCCGTTCCTCCTTGTCACCGCAGGTGACTACTATTCCCTCAGGTTCTGGAGCCGCGTAGAACCATGCGTTGTCCTTTCTCATTTTTATAAGGGTGAGCCCTTGAAGCTGGAGGTGTTTCACCACACAAGTATTGGGCATCTTCCCCGGACTCATAAACCTTTGC
>NW_021680523.1:51832-65389 GCF_001412515.2 Diachasma alloeum | reverse complement strand
GCAGGTGACTACTATTCCCTCAGGTTCTGGAGCCGCGTAGAACCATGCGTTGTCCTTTCTCATTTTTATAAGGGTGAGCCCTTGAAGCTGGAGGTGTTTCACCACACAAGTATTGGGCATTTTCCCCGGACTCATAAACCTTTGCACCTCGCATGGACTCGTATTTTTCACCTTCTGTATTGGCAAAGACTCAGTGCATAAGTATTGTCCTCGAATTTGTTTACGGGCGATTTAATTGTCCCTCGGTTATTGGCACGAACTGCTATGTCGCTCCGTAAATTACCAGAAGTGCATTCCTCGCCTGCAAGTATGAGTGATAGCCGTTCGTTGTCCGCACAGGAATCCCATGCGTCAGCAAAACGTCGAACGCTTAGAAGTTAACGAGTGGTATTTCTACCATGGTAATAATTTTCAAGCCGAATGAATGTACACTGATGGTGGATACCTCCTGTAGTTGACACATCCCGCCTACTTCGAGCTCAAAGGGGAAACTTAAACCCTTTGGTAACTTCGCTGTTTTAAGGAGGGTAACTAAACCGTCCTCTGTGAACACCCCTGTATCCAACACCAACCCCCTGGAGTCAGTAAGTAGCTTCTTGATCTTCGCAGCATCCCTGAGCACTCCAGTGTAGATTGCTTCCAGTATCATGAGATGTTCGTCCACGTTGATTTTATTCATTATTATCGTGTTCTCATGATTTACTTCACTCACAGCCTCCTTCATGGACTGCATCAAGATTCCCTCATTCTTTTTTATCATCTCCTCCGCATGACCCAGCTGATAGTGTCGAGTTAATTACCTCCAGTTGTTTTGCTGAACTCCTAAAAGTCCCTTCGACACCATCCTCCAGCCGTTTAAGTCTTTCATCAATTAACTGTGCATCTTGGGCATCCATAGTACCGAATAATGATTTGACAACGGTCCCTAGACCATCAATGAGCCCTCTGCGTTTCTTGGTTGAATCAGTGGAACTCAGCATCCCAAGAATGACATCTTTTGTCTCCGCAAAGCCCTCAATCCACTGTTCCACGATGAGTTTAAAATTCTCTCCACCTTTCCCGGCCCTTCGACAGAGTTCTTTTGCCAGGTAAAGATGTCGACGAACCTGATCAGCCTTCAACATCCAGGGTGATACAACTGTAGATGCAGCTATGCTCCATACCTGATTACTCAGATACAATCTTCCGACAGGTTCAAAATAAATTCCAGGAGTGTGAATGAACTTTTCCACCACATGCCCCTCTCCCCTTATTTCAGATGCCATGCTTCCCAGCATCAGCATTATGAAGGGCATTGCAAAATTCATCGGCTTCCGTGCTTTTGCGAAATCACAAGTTCTTGAACTCGAGCCGGACGATGACCTCAGGTGACGTTGATGTCGACGTTAGCTTGACGGCGGCCATATTTGTCGACCTTGCACCCTTTGATATAAAAGTGCCTGTCGCCCCCAGTTAGTCACAGTCCTCTCCAAAATTTTGAGTGAAAAGGTTGCAATACACCAAATAACCAAGATGAACCCAGGAAAGTGCCTCAAGTGTGGAACAGCCGGACATGTTTTCCGAAAGTGTCCTTTCGCCGCGTGTGGAATGTCCTCTAACTGTGGAATCTGCAAGAGATCCCGTCGAGTAGGACCTCGCCCATCATCAACCGCTCCTGAAGCTCCAAAAAGATGCTTCAAGTGTGGTAAGCTTCGACATTTTTCTCGTGCCTGCCCATTGCGCTCCAGCAACCATCCTGGAACCCATGTTGCGCCTTCTACTGGGTCCCCCGTGAAGACATTTCGGTTCAAGGGCGCAGCGAGAAGATTCGTCAGGAAAAGTGTGTGGGAACGACTCGGACCCCCCGTTTCCCGACCAAGATACTCCGTCAGGAAGCATCCGTATTTGAAGCATTCTGTGGATGAATTCACGTTTGAATACCTGGTAAGTCCGAATACCTCTTCCACTCTTTTATTCTCCTGCCTCTCCTTGACTTCCCAAGTCTCTATTTCTTCTAATTTTCCCCTACTTTTTGGTTATTTCAGTGCACCAGATTCCCCCATTATCCTGGACACGTGAATCTGGAGTTCAAGCAGCAAGTCAGGCGATGGAGAAATTCCAGTAGAAAGGATCTGAACGTCCTTTGGGATCTCCCAGTTCGCTCTGACATCGAGACTGACGTGGAAGATATCTTTAATCTCCGTCGTCTCTTCGATGAAACTCCAGTTCCTCAGCCATGCCACGTACTCCAATTTCTGGACAACAGTGAAATGAAATGTCCCCTCTGCAGTCAATATCTTTGGGATTATCCAGGCTTCTTCTTCCTGGGATGGAACTGGCACACGCGACACTCCGCTAATTGTTTCGGTGCTGTGACTGTACCTTGTAACTAAGGGTTTTAATTAAATAAACGCATTGTAAGGACAATTCTGTTTTTTCCATGAAAAATGCCTTATCCCTTAGATAAGAAAATTTCAGGTCTTCGAAGGGTTGTATCGTCCGAGGCAGGGGACCATATAGTCATGTCTCTATAAAGGGTCGTAGTCGGTTGACGTGGACTCTCTGCGTCTTTTGCTTGTTTCCGCTTCGAATTACGTAGTTAACGTCCGATTTCCTCTCGACAATTTCGTAGGGACCGATCCAGGGCTATGTCAACTTCTTTGATCTTCCGCGTCGCAGAACATCGTTTTTCAAGAGAACCTTGTCGCCAACTTTAAACTCCATTGGCTCTGCATCTTTATCATACTGGATTTTTGATCGCCCTTTCACCTTGTCAAGGGTCTCTTTCGCCTCCTGATGAGCTGCACGTAATCTCTCTCGTAGTTCCTGAGCGAAGTCATCATAACAGTATGTCAAACGGGGCGGCTGCCTAACGGCTGTCGGTAATTCAGCGCGTCTTCCAAAAATCAGCTCAAATGGCGTCATTTTTGTTGCCGTGTGGGGCGTAGTGTTATATGCAAACATAGCATNGTAATCTCTCTCGCAGTTCCTGAGCGAAGTCATCATAAGAGTATGTCAAACGGGGCGGCTGCCTAACGGCTGTTGGTAATTCAGCGAGTCTTCCAAAAATCAGCTCAAATGGCGTCATTTTTGTTGCCGTGTGGGGCGTAGTGTTATATGTAAACATAGCATATGGCAACCACGTATCCCAATCCGTCTGATCCTCTTGAATGAAGCTTCTCAGGTACTCCGCTAGAGTGCGATGCGACCTCTCGACAATGCCATTGGTCTGCGGATGATAAGCCGTCGTCTGAATCTTCTTAATTNTTTATCATACTGGATTTTTGATCGCCCTTTCACCTTGTCAAGGGTCTCTTTCGCCTCCTGATGAGCTGCACGTAATCTCTCTCGCAGTTCCTGAGCGAAGTCATCATAAGAGTATGTCAAACGGGGCGGCTGCCTAACGGCTGTTGGTAATTCAGCGAGTCTTCCAAAAATCAGCTCAAATGGCGTCATTTTTGTTGCCGTGTGGGGCGTAGTGTTATATGTAAACATAGCATATGGCAACCACGTATCCCAATCCGTCTGATCCTCTTGAATGAAGCTTCTCAGGTACTCCGCTAGAGTGCGATGCGACCTCTCGACAATGCCATTGGTCTGTGGATGATAAGCCGTTGTCTAAATCTTCTTAATTCTCAGAAGTTTACAGACATTTCTGAATACTTCCCCCACGAAATTTGGTCCTTGCTCCATGAGAAGCCTCTGTGGTGTTCCGTACTCACAGATTATGTTCTCTGCGAACGCACGACCGATGGTGTTAGCCTCTTGGTCAGGAATAGGAATAGCTTTGCTGAATTTCGTCAGAGCATCCTGGAACGTCAGGATGTTTTTATTTCCAGCGCTCATAACGGGCAATGGATCAACTATATCCATAGCACAGTGCTCAAATGCTGTTTCAGGGATTTCTCCGACGATCATGGGTACTTTCGTGGCTTTTCCCAGCTTGTTGAGTTGACATTCCTCACAGCTTCCCACGTACTTCTCCACGTCAGATTTCATTCCCTTCCAATAGTATCTCTGTTTCAGTTTAGCATACATTCGTTTTTTACCAGGATGTCCAGCAATCGGTGTATCGTGATATTCTCGTAGTATTTCCAAAATCTCATCGTCAGTAGGTGTAATGACCCCGCTGTCGGAGTCCGAGTTTGCCACTCTCTCCGTCTCTGTCTTTGACTGCGCTCGAGTTACAACACTGATGCGATTCAGTGCGTCAGCGTTGGTATTTAATTTTCCAGGCTTGTATACCACCTCGAAGTCATACTCCTCTAGTTTCAACCGCTAGTGTACGAGATTTGAACCTGGATCCTTGACGTTAAAAATCCACCTCAAGGGCCTGTGGTCAGTAACTACAATGAACTTACGCCCATATAAGTAGGGTCGGAAGTAATGAGCACCCCACACAATGGCTACTAGCTCCCTCTCTATAGTACTGTATTTCTGCTCCACAGCATTAAGCGTCCTGCTGGCATAGGCAATTGGCAGATCCTTGCCGATCTCCCTCTGTGACAACACAGCTCCTACAGCCTTGTTTGATGCATCTGTAGTTAGCAGAAATGGCCTCTGGAAATCTGGATATTGCAGGATTGGTGCTGTAATCAGAGCTGATTTCAGGTTCTAAAACGCGTTCTTCTCTATTGTCCCCCAGGTCCAGGTTACATCCTTTTGTAGCAGATTAAATAAAGGTTTTGCGATTTTGGGAAAGTCCTTGATGAATTTCCGGTAATAGCCCACCAGACCCAAGAAGGACATTATTTCCTTTTCGCTCTGGGGCTCCGGAAAATTCGACACTGCTTCTATTTTACTAGGATCGGCCTTGATCCTATCTTTGGTGATGATATGACCCAGGTACACAACTTCTCTCTTCAAGAAATTGCACTTGTCAGGTTGAAGTCTCAGGTTTGCATCCCTCAGGCGCTGCCGGACCTTCCTCAGCCTCTTATTATGTTCCAGTAGATCTGGTCCAAAAATCACGATGTCATCGAGATAGACAAAACACCGAATTCCCTGAACTCCAGCCAAGACGGAATTCATCAACCTCTGGAATGTCGCAGGGCCGCCCTTAACCCCAAAAGGCAATCTGTTGAATTCATAGTGTCCGTAGGGTGTAGAGAAAGCAGTCTTGCATTTATCCTCTTCCTTTACGGGTATTTGATGAAAACCCGAGGCCAAATCCAGAGTTGAGAAATATTTCGCATTACCCAAACGATCCAAAATGTCAGTAATATTGGGCAATGAAAATGAATTACCAATCGTGATGTCATTCAAACGTCGAAAATCGACGACCACACGAAATTTCACCTTTCCCGAAGCATCCATCTTTTTCGGCACAACGAGCAGAGGTGCATTCCACTGGCTTTTACTAGGTTGTACGACGGCATTTTGCAGCATCTCTTTGACCTGACGGTCAACTTCTCCCATCTGCGCCTCCGGTAACCGATGAGGTCTCGCAGTGATGGGCGCAGTGCCAGGTTTTAATGGAATTTCATGTTCTAGATGATCAGTCACTCCCGGAGAATCCCCCGGCAATTGAACGATAGAATTCCATTCCTCCAAAATTTCTAAAAGAGACTCCTTCTCCTCCCTGTTCAAATGATCAGATCTCAAATTCTCATGCAGCAATTTAATGCGGTCTCTTACCTCGCACCTTTTTGAACTATTCAGCATCATAATGATTTCTTTCGATGGCAAAGCCTCAAGTTCCACCGTCGGCAAATCGACGAAAACATCATTTTCATTCGTATTGATAATGCAGACTATTGCCTGGCCGTTTACTGCTTTCGTCAGGCGTTCTCCCATAAAAACTCCTTTCGCCACCTGTTTCTTCCGAACAATACCCGTATTTCTGCTACGTGTGGGTACTTGAAGTAATACCTCACTCCTAGCTTCTCTTTTTGTGGGCTCTCTGTCCTGGAACAGGTCGAAAGGTCGTCCATTGATGATCAAAGCCTTCCCATGAATAGTTTCCACCTCTAGGCTAGGTGAAGACAAAAAATCTTCGCCCAAGATTCCCCCGATGCAAGGGAAAGTTTCAGGTACCACTTGAAACGGATGTCCCAGGTACTTCTTCCCAATTTTCAGGTATAGAACCGCCTCCCCCAAGGTTGCGACATCCTGATTGGAGATCCCTCTCAGCACCCGATTTCCCGGAGAGATTTCAATATCATCATTCAGCTTATCTTTCCGCACGAGAGATGCTTTTGCTCCAGAATCAGCCAGGAACAAAGTAGGCTCCTTTAATTCTGCTGCATTGAGTAAAATCTGCGTTTTAATCTCAGCAGATTTTGCTGGTTTTATCATCTGCCCTTTAGTTTTCCTTGACGATTTCCTCCCCTTCTCCGAAGGTTTCACCATCATCACCTGATAGGCCCCTACTGGAAGTACTTTATCAGCGTCAGCTTTCTGACTTTTCTTTTTTGCAAAGCTGTTATTATTGCTGCCGGCCCCTTTATCATGTTTGAATGTCGAGGCCATACCATCTTTGCAATTAGTAAATTCTGATGGAATTTTTTGCGAACTTGGTATCCCCAATCTTTTCTTCAATTTACGACAGTCCGTAGCCTGGTGACCTGCATATCTGCAGTATTTACAAACAGTCTCGAAAGCGTTGACGCTGCGTCTTTCTGACGCAACTGGTAATGTTGACTTACGCTGCCCGTTATTACGACATTCCTTCGACTGATGTCCCGGTTGTCCGCAGGTAAAACATTTTCCAGTTGATAGTCTACCCAGAGAATTTCGGTTTCCTCCGGTGAAGTTCTTCTGTGTCACTGTAATATCTCCATTTTTCCCGTTGCGCGTGCCAGATATAGTTTTCTCCAGCTCAATGGCTCCCACACAAGCATCATGGAGAGTTTTAAAATTGTGCGCTCGTACCAGTAACTGCAGTTGTCTACGTAATCCCTGCTCGAACATAAGTTTCGCCAGGGTCATCATCAGAGTTTTAGAGGCTCATTTTTCTCCTTCTGTGAACTCAGTGTGTAGACTCAGTAATCCATTCAAGAAATCCAAAGTGACTTCTTCTGTGCGAGCCACATATTTAGCGACATCTGCATTTTCCCTTTGTTGCAACTTATTGAACTCCGTCTGAAGTCCCACGAGACTTTTTGTTTTCCCAAACAACGACTCTAATTCGGTTTTCAGCTGTTCATAGGACGTAACTGTCCGATATTTTAATTGTTTCATAGCACTACCTTTCAGCTTACTCCCTAGAATTCCCTCTAGCAAGAAATCTTGAAGCTCTGGAAATACTAACTTTCTAGCGGTTTCCACTGATTTCAAGAAAGCATCCAATTTATCTGGATTTTCTCCTCCGAATTGACGCACCATCTGAAGCGCACCCTTTAAATCAACATGTGCCCTCCCAGTACCTCGGTTATTCTGCATATTTTGCTCAACCCAGGCCTGCGCCAGTAGTTCCCTTACTTCATTCCTTTCCTTTTCTACCTCCTCCCGACGAAGCCGCTCAGATTCAAGAAGTCGTTTCATTTTCTCCTCCCTTACCCTTTGCTCCACCTCGAGATCCACCACTTGCTCGTGCAAACCAACGATTTTAGCTCTGAGATGATCTAGACGTCGAGGTGGTCGTTCCGCTTCCGATTGTCCAGCTGGAACCGATCCACGACGTTTGTTCCCGGGATTTTGATTTGGAGTAAAACTCCCCGCTCCGAATGCTCCCGAACGGAAGAAAACATTACTTGGCGTAGAAAATGGCTGTTCAGGTGTTCCATCGCTCTCTCCCGCTTCTTCCCCCTCCTCCTGAATCACCTCGATGTCATCAAAGGGGTTTCCAGGTATAACTTGGGGGTTCTCAGGACGAAAACGCTGGTTTTCCCGCAGATTTACCTGAGGGTTCAATACACTCCCTTCATTTCTCTGCGTGCGGTTTGCTAGGCCTCCCCTAGGCAACTCATTCGGTAACTCGTCATTATCTTCCTGATGAACTTCAACGTTTACCTGTTGCTGATTGGCGGCTAACATACTCTGATGAACCGATTGAGAATATCTCCGTTGTAGATTGACGTTTCTATTGATATTCCCGTCTGAATGGAACAGATTTCTTCTCACCCCCAGCGCCGATATGGAGTAAGACTCGCCGAACTCTGAGTCCTCTCATCGACTACCGTTTGCTCCAGTAGTTGACATCGCCGATTATTTATATCTTGGCCAAAAATAAAATAATCTTACCTGAGTAGCTACTCCTCAATACTAGTCCTTCCTGTCAGACTAGGTTTCTACTGTACTAGCCCCTTTATTACACTGATGTAGTGGGGTAGGTTTTTACCACAATGGCAATCCTCTCGTGCCCCCGATGAAAGGTCCACGAAAAATCTTCGGCTGGTTTACCTCAAAGGTAATCTTCTCGCTCCCTCGATGTAAAGGGTTGTTACACGTGTTGGCCAGACTACACCCAAGTAGTCCAATTCCTCAGATAATATCTCGTTCTCTATCACTGTGTAATTAGACAGTGGTTGATCAGGCCTCCGTCTTCCCAAAATTACGCTGCCACCAAATATGTTACGGACCCGAGCGGTTGGGTTCGATATAGGGATTGATTACACGCGATTAGACAGTAGAAATAATTATCTTTATTGAAAATTGAACTTATGTGATTAGTTTACCATTTATTAAACAAATAAGTACTCGGATTGATACTGAAGGTATCAGGCGAGTATAAGTATAAAAAGGTAATTCAAGACTCGTCGAGTAACTGGCCCCGAAGCAAAGAATTCACCAGTCTTTTATGCACTCATGTAATTCGATTGCATCAGGTCGTTGTTCTTCGTCGCACACCTGCGAGGCATCGGGTGACGTCTCCCAGCGCGCGCGAAGGCCAGGCGTCGGGGCGCAAAGTGCTGACGCTGCACCCCATTTATCCACATTCGTCGTTTATACGTGAAGTTTAGTTCACGAGTATTCAACGTTATTTTATATTACCTCATTCCACTGTTTTGTTTCGGATAACACGTGCCACTTTCGTCACTTTATGTTATCCGAATCAACAATTTCATAATATTATTTGGGGCATAACACAAGCATGCTATATTAGGGCTTTCATGAGAATCCGCAAGCAAATTACCCATAAGAATGACACTTGAGGGGCCGCCGTGACAGGGGTTTTTTTATAATAGGATAATAAAAAAATATTTCGGGGCAAGAGCCAATACGGTAATTGAAGCGATATCCATATGTGACACCTTCAGCGATGGTCGATGGTGGTTGATGGTGGACGCTATATCAGGTACGACACTTGTAGCGACATTCACTGCGGTCATGTAGGCGATATCAAGTGTAACACTTATGGCGATAGCCAATGCGGTAATTGAAGCGATATGATATGCGACACCTTCAGCGATGGTCACTGCGGTGACTGACGCGATATCAAGTACGACACCTGTGGCGACATTCACTGCGGTAATTTAGGCAATATCAAGTGCGACACTTATAGTGATAGTCAATGCGGTAATTAAAGCGATATCATACGCAACAACTTCAGCGATGGTCACTGCGGTGGTTGACGCTCTACCAAGTACGACACCTGTGGCGACATTCACTGCGGTCATTTAGGCGATATCAACTGTGACACTTATGGCGACAGCCAATACGGTAATTGAAGCGATATGACATGCAACACCTTCAGCGATGGTCACTGCGGTCATTGACGCGATATCGAGTCCGACACCTGTGGCGACATTCACTGCGGTAATTTAGGCAATATCAAGTGCGATACTTATGCTGATAGTCAATACGGTAATTGAAGCGATATCATACGCAACACCTTCAGCGATGATCACTGCGGTGATTGAGGCGATATCAAGTGCGACATTTGTGGCGACCGTCAATACGGTTATTGAAGCGATATCAAGTGCGACAGTCACTGAGGTAATTTAGGTGATAGCAAGGGCGACACCTATGGCGAAAGTCACTGTGGTGATTGACGCGATATCAAGTGTGACACCATCAGCGATGGTCACTGCGGTAATTGAGGCGGTAGCGAATGTGATATCTGTGACGACAGTCACTGCGGTGATTGATATTCTTTTTCAATTTTCCTCATTTCGCACAATCGATTGGTAGACGACTGAGAATTTTGAAAGACACTGAAAAAAAAATTGTCAACGGATGCATGTTAACCCGAGTCATCAAATCCATAATAACTAGGAGCGCGTAATTTTAATTTTTTATTTTTTTTTTAACTGAAGAATCCTACTGGACACAGCCCATCCAAAATCCAATCAGCTCTAAGTTACGTGAAGACGCTTCGATTGCGTCATCGATGACCTTGATCGCATCATCTGTTTACAATAAATGGTGGGAAATGATTCAGAATAATTGTAAAAACCGTGGAACGTGAAGATACGATGAAAAATAGATTTAGATCCGAGCGAATTAAATTATCCGAGACGTTGAAATTTATCGAAAAATTTGAGGATTATTTATCAAACGGATCGAAAATAAGTGTGATAACCCAGAAAAATTCTAAGTAGGTTATCGCGACGTTACTCCAACTAACGGGCAGAAATGGCCGAACAATTTCCGGATTTTAAATATGCGTAATTCTTCCAATAAAATATTTTTTCGTTATGCTGATAAAATAAGGAATAATCTTGACCTTATTTGATTTGTAGAGCGAAAAAAACGTTCGATGGAAGATTCGATATTATGCGGTTCGAGAGGCCTGATCAGTTCTCCGCTGGCATATCTTTTCAATACGTGAATAGGTTTTTGTAGTCCATTTTTTTAATCTGCGTCTCAAAAACCATCGACTTCTCTGACCTTACCTGTTCATTTTAGAAATTGGGTGTGTGGCAGAAGTAAGTGAGGGGAAAATTTTCAAGTCTCTATCTATATCTTGAAAACTACAGACCCTTTTAAACGTAATTATGAGTGTAAAAAAAAAATTGTTTTTTATCGTTATTTTACATTGCTTCGATCCCGTCAGGGTATACTGCGATGATGATCAAGACGTCGAAATGGTTAGATCGCACCATTCTACCCGGCTGGGATTTGAACTCGCAACCTTTTGCATGTGAGGCGACGAATTTACCCACTGCACCAAGCCACCGGTAAAAACAATGGAAGAATCAAGTACCAGTTGAAAAATTTCATCTGATGGCTCATTTTGGAAAATAGGTGCATGATCGTAGCACCGAATTTGACCCTAATGGCTTGTTTTAAGATGGATTTGCGGCGGAGGGGAAACCACTGACCCTTCCGATCGCACAGCTTATCTGAAAAATGAGGTGCGTGGTTTCGGGGTGGGGAGAATTTTCAACTTGTTCAAGTTGGAATATTGTGACCCTTCTGACTGAGGATTGAAGTGCTGATGATCCAGAGTCCGAAAAATTGCACAATATGTAGCGGAGATCGGGGGAAAATGGGACGTTTTGTAATCTCTTTTAATTATCACCATCTTTGTTGATGGATGAAAATATTGCAATTTGGAAAAGATTTCAAAACGTGCACTTTTGCTCAAGTCTCCCCTAGTTGAGTTCGTTAAAAAACATTTACCAAACTCGCACGTTTCGCAAATCCATTTGGGGTCAAACGGGTCGGAAAAATAATTCCCCACCACCTTGGACTTTCCACAATGCGATTAAGGGCCAGAAGAGGCAACCCCCCGCCCTGTGTCGTCGAACCCACAACAATCTGATTGAGGGTAAGAATGATCAGAAAAAATTCCCCCCCCCCTCCTCGTACCCTTCGCAATTCAATTTAGGGTCAGAAGGGTCAAAAAAAATCCCCGCCCTGTTGAACTTCCCGTACTGCGATTTAGGATCAGAAGGGTCAAAAAAAATTCCCCCACGCGCCCAGTGGACTTACCGAAATGCGATTTAGGGTCAGAATGGTGAAAAAAAATAATTCCCCTCACCACTCGGATCCGCCTAATCCGATTTGGGGTCTGAAGGGTCGGAATAAGGCCCACCCCTCGGACCTTCGCAATTTGATTTAGTGTCCGTATGGTCAGAAAAAAAAATCCGCCCGCCCCCCACCTTGGACTTCCCACAATGCGATCAAGGGTTAGAAGGGTAACGAAAAAATCCCCCTACCCACTCATCGCACCCTCAACGATGATCACATCGTTGATGATTGGGGGTCAGAAGGGGCAGAAAAAATTAGCCCACCCCCCTTGGACTTACCGCAATGTGACTGCGAATCAGAACGATCAGGAAAAATTGCCCCTCCCCCCCTCGTACCCTTCGCTATGCGATATAAGATCTGAAGGTTAAAAAAAATGCCCCCCCTCCCCGTGGACTTCCCACAATGCGATTAAGGGTCAGAAGGGTCCAATAAAATCCCCCACCCCTCTCATTGCACCCACAACTATCCGATTTAGGGTCAATTTGGTCAGAAAAAAATTCCCCTCACCGCTTGGATCCTCTACAATCCGATTTGGGGTGAAATTGGTCAGAAGAAAATTCCCCTCACCGCTTGGATCCTCTACAATCCGATTTGGGGTGAAATTGGTCAGAAGAAAATTCCCCTCACCGCTTGGATCCTCTACAATCCGATTTGGGGTGAAATTGGTCAGAAGAAAATTCCCCTCACCGCTTGGATCCTCTACAATCCGATTTGGGGTGAAATTGGTCAGAAGAAAATTCCCCTCACCGCTTGGATCCTCTACAATCCGATTTGGGGTGAAATTGGTCAGAAGAAAATTCCCCTCACCGCTTGGATCCTCTACAATCCGATTTGGGGTGAAATTGGTCAGAAGAAAATTCCCCTCACCGCTTGGATCCTCTACAATCCGATTTGGGGTGAAATTGGTCAGAAGAAAATTCCCCTCACCGCTTGGATCCTCTACAATCCGATTTGGGGTGAAATTGGTCAGAAGAAAATTCCCCTCACCGCTTGGATCCTCTACAATCCGATTTGGGGTCTGAAGGTTCAAACAAAAAAAAGCTCCCCCCCTCAAACTCTTTGTTATTCGATTTAGGGTCAGAAGGGTCAGAAAAAAAATTCCCCCTACGCTTGGACTTCCCGCAATGCGATTTAGGGTTAGATGGGTCAAAAAAAATTCCCGCCCCGTGGACTTCCCGCAATGCGATTAAGGGTCAGAAGTGGCAGGAAAAATTACGACCCCCCTTGGACTTAACACAATGTTATTGAGGGTCAGAAGGATCAGGAAAAATTCCCCACCCCCCTCCCGCGCTTCGCAATTCGATTTAGGGTCAGAAGGATAAAGACCCCGCCCCCTGTTGGACTTCCCACAATGCGATTTAGGGTCAGAAGGGTAAAAAAAATTGCCCCCTCCCGTGGACTTCCCGCATTGCGATTTAGGGTCAAAAAGGTAAAAAAAAATTATTCCCCCACCCTGGACTCCCCACAATGCGATTAAGGGTCAGAAGGGNTAAAAAAAAATTTCTCTTCCCCTCTCATCACACCGTCAACTATTCGATTTAGTGTCAGGTGCGTCAGAAAAAAATTTCCCTCACCGCTTGGATCCTTCACAATCCAATTTGAGATCTGAAGGTTCGGAAAAAAGACCCAACCCTCGGACCTTCGCAATTTGATTTAGTGTCCGAACGGTTAGAAAAAAAATCTGCCCCCCCCCCCCCCCCTTGGACTTCCCACAATGCG